>NW_013676132.1:8833-11065 GCF_000517525.1 Limulus polyphemus
GACCGTAAAAATACGGTAATCCCGAAACAAGTACTCTCATTGAACAAGATAGTTCATGTACTAAAGATCCTAGTAGAAACATAATACTGTAATAATCTCTAATTCTAGAAATAACATTTATTTAGTATAATTTTATTTTTTAAAAGGAATTGAAACCATTCTGTGACTTTCATGGAATCTGGACTTTAATTCCATCAGTAACCTTCAAAAAAAAGAAAGAAAAAAGTTTCCATCAACGAAATCATGTGATTCTTCGTACTTGCTAAAACTTTTTGCGTTACTTAGGGATGATAGGGAAATTATTTAATCAAGTACATTTTCGTTTATAGACGTTTTTAAATTGATTAACAGTAAACTAAATCGTACAGCTATTTTTCCTGTGTAGAACACAAACAGACTATAGTATATGCAATGGTCTAAAATTAACCAACGTTAAGCATTTCCTCAAAGTAAAAGCAATATGTATCAAAAATGAATCACTTTGGAAATGTGATATCCCACTCGTCTGACCTCAAGCCGGCACTGCCATGCAATGCCTCTCTTTGACAGTCTTTGTATGAAGAAAAACAACTCAAAAAGTCAGTGGGCTTCTAATATACAAAATCTCATTAAAAACTTGTAAAACAGTTATGTATATTTCGTTATCAATATTTTAGAAACGCGAGCTACTTTGAGCGAGCACATGTTTGAATGCGAGTGTGTCAATATATTTGTATAACTCTGCAGACTGCTAGGACTAGCTTACGTACAAAAAAAACGCTGTATTACAGTTGTTTGAATATTATTAGGTGAGATAGGATGTAATACTTCAACTAAGCCTACACGTCGAGAAAGTTATACATGAGGGGTATTCATTTTTAGTTGTATTTTCCTCTTTCCCGTGTCAATCATAGCCTGTGTTGCCAAATCATATTTATGGAATTTCTCGCACAGAGATAACGTGCAAAACAGGTTTATTTTGTTTATGCCTGCAATTGGAACTGGAATGGTGGTCCCCATCAGTTGACACCAGATACTCCGCGAAGGATAATGACGTCACAGCGACTGCTTCACATTGGAGGGGTCGGTGTGCATACATGTACATAATGAGATTGAAGGGTGTGTGGATAATATGCCATTTACCAACTGTTTTACAGTAACTGGTCTTCGTAAGTAAATTTCCTTCTTTTGGTACGATCCAAATAAAATTCAACCATCAACCTTTCTATCTGTATGCCTCGTGAAGCTGAGGTCAATGCCCGTAAAAGGTAAGCTCAGTAAATCGTATCCATAAAATACGCAGAGAACGATAACCTGAATACATACGTATTTTAAACGGACAGAGGACTTGCTAAATTTCTATTCATACATGAATATTGTTCGTTATTCTTAATTAATTACGGAAAGCTTAAAAGTAAACACCCATATCAAAGTTTCAGTTGCATCAGTGCACGAAAGTAGTTTTACTTGCGCTACCAGCCTTTTTCTTTAGTTCTACTGGCCTCACATTGTAATTTCTTACCCATAATCATGATAATGTTAAACAGATCATGTATCTTAGTGTATGACGATGACAAAGAAACAAAGAAATTACACATTAATAAGAAACTGTTTATTTTCACGTTGTTCATGAGGAATATAGTTAGTTTGAAAGCAACTTGGTTACTCTCAGCGGTAGATCTGAAAATTAATAACGCTAAAATTCGGTGTTTAATCCCTGCGATGGGTACATCTCATAGTTCTTAAAAGTAAAAACAAACAAACAGAAAAACACTATTATTTCTTCTCGCATACCACATTTCAAACTTCTTTTGACTTTTTTAAATCGATTTCGTTGTAAAATATTAACTTTATTTTAATGTCTGGTAGTGGTAAGTAGTCTCACTCTATGAGTGTATCGATATGTGATGGACTATCTTGTAGTTAACTATATCAACTGCAGTTGTTGTTGTTTTTTGCCATCATGACCATCTATTATTTTATTTTTAAGAAGTTTTGGAAATCATTGTGTAAGGACAAGTGAATGACCAGAATGTTAGATATTGTGCGAGAATATCTGAGCTCAGAAGATTTGTAGTTTTTCATTTCATAAAATTTTGAAAACGTTAATTGTTCTTCGTGAAATAAGTTATTCAAAGATTCAAAACAAGAAGAAAAAAATTACTCGTAAAATTTATGTGTTGCCATAATTCCAAGTAATTTACAGGTACTGATAATGAGAATTTCTCTTTAATTAGACTTATTATATTTAGA
>NW_013676132.1:11625-18244 GCF_000517525.1 Limulus polyphemus
ATGTTCGGTGTGACGGGGATTCGAATCCGCGACCCGCAGATTGCGAGTCGAGCTCCTTAACCATCTGGCCATGCCGGGCCTCTACATGATCAGTGATAGCCCTGCATTAAAACTAAGAGAAATGGACAAAACAATTGATCATTTGAACACAACTTGGAAAAAATTAAAGTTTTCACAACAAAAGAACAGACATATGAAACGAACTGTTATTTCATTAAACGTGATTGTGTAAGCTCTGAAAATAAAATAAAATTTAATACCCACCAATGGTTTGATATGCTGAAAATCACCTTTTTTGATACCCCTTTAGAAATCTTTAAAAGGACATTGATTATTAACAGAACAAAAAAAATTGACTTACAAAGCATATCTTCCACTTTTGTGGTCTTTTTGATTTTTCACTGCAGTTTTACTACAAAGCCTACATTTTTTTAAGATGTACTTTCAGTCTTGGTCTTGCTCTACCACATTCATCTGTTACTTAAAGTGGTGTGAAAACATTAATGACGCACTAGGCTTTACACAAGAAGCATTAAGTGAATTACAAAACGTGACCAAAAAATGGAAAATAAGGAACAAATGAAGATACTTGTGCTTTAATGCTAGATGAAATGATCATAAGAAAACATGTGAGGAGGATGGAAAGGAATTTCTTGGCTATGTTGATGTTGATACAAATTATTCTTGTTATCGACGTATTGGTTCTTTCTCTGAACAGCAACTGGAAGGTGCCTATTGGCTATTTCTTTATTAATGGCATGATAGAACAAAGAACGAGCAACCTTGATGAGAATATGCTTACAAAAACTGTCACATGTTGAAACTACAAATTGGGCACTTGTTTGTGATGGTCCAAGTTGCCACTGGGTACCTATATGTTGCCAGGAAAATTACAGCCATGGTTTTTCCATTTTAACAATGAAAAATATAAAACTTGTATTATTTGTAATTAAACACAAAGCTACATATTGGGCTATCTGTGCTCTGCCCACCACGGGTATCGAAACCCGGATTCTAGCCTTGTAAGTCCACAGACATGCCGCTATGCCACTGAAGGCAACTTACGTTATACTTGATATATGTCATATATTAAAGCTCATTCCAAATACGTGTGGAAAATTTAAGACGTGAAGATGGTGAATTTATTGAACAGCAGTTCATTACTGATTTCCTCAGATTGTAAGAACAAGGATACATAGCTGGTTATGTAGTCAAAAAGACACATAAAAAACAAAAATAATGTATTATACAACTTGTTTGGAGCGGAGGCTTGGCAGATGAAAATACTTGAAACTTAAATTTTACAACATAAAAAATTAGAGGTGGTTTGGTAAAGGCATCATCAAGTGCAAGTAAAATTTGTCAGGCAATAGAGTGGTGTTTTGAAAGATTTGTGAAGTCAACAAATACAGAAATTCCTCTTGTAACAACAATTTGTCTTGGAATAAAAATTGCTATTTTGAAAGTAGTTTTGAATGAAGTTTTTTCTGGTTTATTGTGGACACACATTTTATTGTACACTGGAAGGTAACTATGTTTACAACTTGAAGTGTTTAATTATGTGTTATATAAAAGTATGAATGCATCATGTATTCACTTGGCTAAACAACAGTCTGCAAAAGTTTCGGGTTAAGAAGTGAAACAAAAAGCTTTGCAACTTCATTTTATTTAAACATAAGTAGTTTCAAATCTTAGAGTATTAAAAAGGTTTGTACAATATCCAATATTCAAATCTATACCTCACAATTATTAACTAATTATCTTATAATTTGTGACATTAAATGTAAAAATATGAATATAGATATTGTGGTGCAATTTAACGCAACTCAGTAGTACATGTACTTTACTAATTAACTTGTACACATAGATGGTATTCAGAATAACATTGTCATATTGTATAGATAAACGATCAACTACAGCAGTTTCAGTATTAACAATTTCATTTGTGTAATTCAAATAAAGATTATAAATAAATAAACAGTATAGAAATAAATAATATTGTGTTATTAATTCTAACCTAAAAATCTAATTTGTAAATGAAATAAATTAGTAACTAGATATATTTCCGCAAGGTCCCCAAAAGTGGTGTTTCAAGAGTAAATAAAACCAAAATTAAGAGTAACAAATATTTTTATTTCTTGCTTTCGAAGTTCACATGTCATGCTGTAGTGTAGCCTACAGAGTGCATAATTTTTCTGGTGATTCATGGCATGCGCACGTTTTACTGATGTCACGACAGTACAAGTTTCAATATTAAACGTCCCTTATGTGACGTCATTTTAGTGTCTACTGACTGACTGACAGACAACACACTACTGTACAGTGGTGCAATTGGTTAAGCCAGGTGACCCCTATAATTCACTTGCTTAATCTGATTCACACCCTAACAGTTTTTGTTCATGAAACTTGATATAGACGTATATAAACTTAGTGCTTAGATCGCAACTATGTCTGTCATATCCTGATGAGTTCGAATATTGAGCGAAAGGCCTCGTTGGTATTGGATATAGCAGATGTAGTGTAGTTGACATAACATATTCTCCTATGGTTTCACTCTTGGGTTTTTAGAGTTTGTACTGTACTTTCTACTTGTATAAGCTTATACCGAAATTTGGCACTTTCTTTGGTTTGGTTTCGAATTTCGCACAAAGCTACACGAGGGCTATTTGCACTAGCCGTCTCCAACTTAGCAGTGATAAACTTAGCCATAAAAAAACAACAAGAAACGCACTGGGTACTTTGGGCCGTGAGTTGCTATAATAGTGACGGTCAAATCACACTCTTCGGTCAGACAAGAGTAGCTCAAGAGTTGGCGGTGGGTGATGTTGACTAGCTGTTTTCCCTCTAGTCTATTAGATCAAAATCAGGGACGACTATGTGCAACGAGCACTTTTGTAGCTTTGCACGAAGATCTGAAACTAACTAAAACCATAGAAAATGGAAATATTTCCATGTAGTTAAACCAGACAGTGAAAAGTTGAGAAGATAAAGCAACTTTCTATGAATATATAACACTTTGCGAACCCCTTTGGAGCCTCCCACGTCCCCCTGTGGAGTCACGACCCACTGCTTAGGACAATTAATCTAGGGTAGAGGTATGCGTTCAATAAATTGTGATCCAACAGTCGTTTACTACCACCTTTACCAAATAACCTGAAAGATTTGAAGCAAATTATACAACCATAGCACCGTAAGTGTCGCAAAACGAAAGTCGCACCTGAGTGACAAAGTGTCGTGATATTAACTTAACGGTGTACGTTGCGAACGGCCCCCCAGTAGCACAGCGGTATGTCTGCGAACTTACAACGCTAGAAACCGGATTTCGATACCCGTGGTGGGCAGAGCACAGAAAGCCCATTGTGTAGCTTTGTGCATAAATTCAAACAAACATAAACGTTGCGAACGGCTACAAGGGTAGGACTAAAGGAAATTTGGTGGTGTACGGCTTTTGTATCACCGTGTATAAATGTGTTACATTTTATTGAACTGTGGTGATAATTACAAGAAAATTAAGGTGTAAGTTTTGAATGTATAACACGTGAGTCAGCCTGTTCTATATATATGTTAAACACTAATTCTTTACGACACTGCTCTGGCTTTTTGTTTTTCCATTTGTGCTTCGGGGGGTTAGCAGTAAGTATGAAGACTTACAACACTAACATCAGGGGTTCGATTCCTCGCGGCAGATAGAGCGCGCAGATTAGTGGCACAGATAGCATTGTGTAACTTTAACTAAAAGTAGTTTTTTTTCTTTGTATTCACGTAATTTCATAAGTAAGAAATGTCTATTTTTCGCTCATGCTGGCGAACCGTGAGAAAAAAAGGAGAATTTGTGTATTTTGTTATATCAAAAAATAAAACTATTCCAAAGTTATTCCTGTAGTCGTAATAAATACCAGTTCAACCACATAGCCTTGATTAGTGGACACTATGCAACCGGCAGTCAACTACAAAATGGTTTAAAAGAATAAATCGTTAAACAGAAAAAGTTTTATAAATATAAAAACAAAACAGAAGTTTAGGGTGTTAAGTGGTCAACATTCCAGATTCGTCGTTTTAAGTGTTGCTTTAACATTGAGTAATATCAATAAATCCTTCTGATGTACATTTTCCTAATTTGTGGAAAGTGTAGTAATAACTATTAATTCTTATTAAAAATTAACATACATAACGAAACGAACAAGTAAGCCTATCCATTTTGCTGACATAATTACATTGAAAATTAATTATTTGCAGAAGTTTGGAATTTTTCAACCTGAACGGCACCTTATTTGACACGTAGGCTAACAGACTAAGTTTCTGGTATAGCCGTACCTAAGCGTACTAGAGAAAGTTCAAAAGGTGTACCAGTCAGCAATATTCGCCATGTACACGCCTACTGTTAGCCGAATAACGGGATTGACTGCCACTTTTATAACACGCTTACTATTGGAAGTTAGAAGCGTGTTCAGCAGCATGTAGCCGGCTCGAACTTTGGACTTCTCATGCGTAGCCCAGCACGGTAACCAGCCACTGCAAGAAGTAAAATCATATAAATATAGAGAAATCTTAAGAAAATTGTGGTTGATTACATATCTGATGAACGCGAGATGGGATTTTGTAAATTATTTAATGAATAAAAATTCTATGACCCGAGCGCTTTTGAAAGGTGGACCTTCCTTTTTCGAATAATGGTCCAAAACGCTCGCAACAAATGATATTAATAATTACCAAAAAATTTAATAAAATAAATCGCAATTTATAGTTGATATCGTGTTTCTGTTTTACATGTATTTGTATGTTTAACTCTAGACTTTTCTGAAAACAACACATACACAATTGTAAATGTATAAACATAAATTGTGAAAATCTTTGGTTGCTGACACGGTTGTAAAAGAACTTGTACAGGAGACACAGGTAATCTTTTTTTTTCTTCATCAACTGCTTTATTGTTTTATTTTAAATCCACTTATGTTAAGTTAATGTCTACGACAATGATGGTCGGAACACTCTAGCCCCCTTTCCTAACTCTGGGTTGAGTGTTACTAGAATGAAGTCTCATAGAAGGCCATTTTTATTAATTTTGAGTTTGGAAAAAGTATAGTTTTATTCCATTCATCTAAAAATGAAGTAAGAGATCTTAATACAACAGATGTTAAGTATAGGACTCTTACAATAGTATACACCCAATATCAATTAGCAAACAAATATATAGTGTATTAAAACCTGAAATACCACTGAAAAATAGCTAAAATCGTCATAAAAATATATCAGTTTTTGTATTCCTATATTAGTATGGTGAGTGTCAACAAAAATACTTGGTGTTAATAAAAAGATGAGGTTTTATGATGAAATTATTTATTAAAAAATATTACTCTATAATGAGACGATAGTTTGAATGACTGCCTTTAGATAATAAACGGTAACGACTAAGAAGATGCCTTTTTATATTGTCTCAATTCTGTAAAAAAGGGGGATTTTCCGAAAACAAAAAAACAACAAGATTTAAATTTCTAGTAATCCAAATCCCGGAGTTATAATAGTTTACACCTCAACGTATATATATATATATATACACGTGTGTGTG
The DNA here is from genome assembly GCF_000517525.1 of Limulus polyphemus. Lineage (NCBI taxonomy): Eukaryota > Metazoa > Arthropoda > Merostomata > Xiphosura > Limulidae > Limulus > Limulus polyphemus. The sequence goes on from NW_013676132.1 coordinate 17,192, forward strand.
TGTGTGTGTTACTGGCATTTGTGAGACAAAGAAAGAAAATTCCAAAATACTTTTACTGATTTTTATTGTATACTTTTTCTTACTAAATCCAATAAAATCATTCGTTTAAATTTACAAAGATTGTTTTTCATCATAATCATTCCTTCTTTTTATCTTTACAGGGTGACAAACCCCTTCTTATACAGCATGCTCCAGACTGTAACACACCTGAGAAAAGACGACAGATGGAGTTACAAATAGTACCACTACACACCTAGCCCCAGTAGTATTGGATTTGACTGAACGAATACAAAGACCTAAAAGTTAGAAATCTATTACGCACTAGTTGCTTGAAAGGAGATCAACTATAGTTTGTTTGTTTTTTAAGAATGCTAACACATCGGTGTATCAAGATTTTGTCGCCGTTTCTTGCAATAATGTTATTGCGAGGTTTTGTTGAAAGCTGTCCAAAAGCCTGCCCGATTTGTTTCGGAGGAATGGAGGTACAGATTTACATTTTTAAACAATCTATTTTCTAATGAATTAGCAGACTGGTTTAACCTAAGCGATTAAATAATTCATTATTATTCTGTAGCCTATGACGTTACTGTTTGTATAGGTTTCTTTTGTTACATTTACCCTTTTAAGTTCCAGGCAATAACTAAACAAAACCTACTATAATAATTATTATGATGTCAACGCTTTTCACAAGCAGGCGAAACATGATTATAATTATGTTTGTCATAATAAATTAATATTAGGCCTATTATATTTTCAAACACTACATTCTTTATCTAGTCCCTAAGAGTGTTTCAAGAATTAGAAAACTATATGACTATAATATTGAAACCACACTGTTGTTACAACAGCGGTAGTCACGTGACTATGGTAACACGTCATGATATTCTAGAAGTATCGGGGAACATCAAGAATAATCCAGTATGTGCTAGGCGCCCTCTATTCCTGTATATAAGTGCGCCGGATAAGGTGAGACAAATTGATCGGAATTGATTTGCAGACAGGCAGAGATAAAGATAGGCAATTGAGTCAAGCGCGGTAGTGATCGTAAGTAAG
>NW_013676133.1:0-7076 GCF_000517525.1 Limulus polyphemus
TATCTGTAGTTACTGATTCCCAGACATATCTGTAGTTACTGATTCTTCACATGTCGGTACATTCCAGACATATCTGTAGTTACTGGTTCTTCACATGTCGTTACATTCCAGACATATCTGTAGTTACTGATTCTTCAAATGTCGGTACATTCCAGACATATCTGTAGTTACTGATTCTTCACATGTCTGTACATTCCAGACATATCTGTAGTTACTGATCCTTCACATGTCGGTACATTCCAGACATATCTGTAGTTACTGATTCTTGCATGTCGGTACATTCCAGACATATCTGTAGTTACTGATTCTTCACATGTCGGTACATTCCAGACATATCTGTAGTTACTGATTCTTCACATGTCGGTACATTCCAGACATATCTGTAGTTACTGATTATATCCATCTCATTTTACCAGAAATATGTTGATTATTTTTATATTTAGATGTTGAAATAAACAATCTTGATATTGACTTTATTCTCAAAAGTTGAATTATCGAAATAATCATGGCAACACAAAAATATGGAAAAAAATTCCGTTTAACAATAAATTTTTTATTATTATTTTTAAACAAAAAAACCTCTGAGACTCTTGGTCCTACTTCCAGCCGATATAACCTCAGGGCCTCCGTGATTTAATCGTGCATGTAAAAACGTGCTATTTGAACCAAACATAGGCTTAAATATACACTAGAGAGAGAAGGATTATTTTTGAGCTAGAAACTTTGCCTGTAAACTTTGAATCTTTATAAAAAAACATATGTTCTAAGCTTTACTATAACAGCATTAGCGAAAATCTTTGTAGCACGAACTCATAAATCAAATATCACTGTTTCCCATCACTCGTTGTTTCTTTTTTTTATTATTACTAATAGCTGACGTACCCGACCACGCACGGAGGAAATATAGGAGCTATATGGGGTGGGTGATATAACACAATCAGATCAGAATGCGGCTCATATGCCACTCCCTGGTTGGCCCTAAGAATACATGCCAGCTCTGGTGACAATCGGTCCAGCGATTCACCAGTTTTAAGTGGACCCCCACACAGTCAGATAGTGATATAGATAAGAAGCTCGCATGCATATATATATATATATATCCTACAGTGGTTCAGCGCTAAGTCTGAAGGTTTATAACGCTAAAAACCGGGTTTCGATACCCGTGGTGGGCACACAACAGGTAGCCCATTGAGTAGCTTAGCGCTTGACAACAAACCAAGTTTCGTAGCTTTCACTATGGGATTGTTTTATTTTCGTGGTTAAAACTGGTACATCTGGTGTGTCAGACTATCCAAATGATGCTGGCAAATACAGTAGAAATTGATAACAAACGAGCAGAATTTCAAAACTCGCAACTGTCACGAAAACGTGACACGGCTTTTGAAACATACTACAATATGATCGGATAACAAGCGATGAAAACATGAGTGGGTAACAAGAATTATTAACTTCGATTTGCTCTAAACGGAAATTAATGGTACGCACTGTCTTATCAAAGGGATCTTCCAGCTCTTTGAAAATTCTTGAAGCAGGTGTAAACCAGGTTGAAAACTTATCGTGTTAAATAAACTATAACTAACGTGTTTTAAAGGAAACAGATGAGAATTAATCAACGAATCTATTGAATGAAAGTTCGTGGTATTGACGTGACGTGTAAGATTTTAATTCAGACTTGTCTTGCAGACGTGCTTATGACAACATGAATAATTTATATTTACGTAATCTAGAAGAGGGAGACATCTAGTGGAGTGTTAAATATACCTGTGTTCTCTGGGATGTTCTATTCCATAACTTTATTTTTTTTTCTGATGTGACCTAGTGGTTAGTTTAGTGGGCTGCGGATCGGAAGGTTCACAGCTCGCACCGCGAAGTCGTTGAGCACGTCAAACTCTCGACTGGTCAAAACTAACATCTTTTCATTTTATCAACATTTGAATTTTTTACTAGTTTTATATGAACTGTTCTAAAACCAGCAATTTTTTTTTCCGCTGGATTTTGTTTACTCCTTAGTTGTTACGTCAACCGTTAATTAAACGTTTAAGGTATAGCACTCGGTTTAAAATCTTTTTTAATGTGTTACCCACTTAAGTTAGGTTGCAAGTGTCATGTCTCGTAGTAAGAGAGTTATAAAATCTAATATTGTTACACACATCATAAGCTATACCTGTCTTATATCAACAGTATTATAAACCCAACATTGTTACACCATTCATAAGCTATACCTGTCTTATATCAACAGTATTATAAACCCAACATTGTTACACCATTCATAAGCTATACATGCCTTATATCAACAGTATTATAAACCCAACATTGCTACACCATTCATAAGCTATACCTGTCTTATATCAACAGTATTATAAACCCAATATTGTTACATCATTCATAAGCTATACCTGTCTTATATCTACAGTATTATAAACCTAACATTGTTACAACATTCATAAGCTATACCTGTCTTATATCAACAGTATTATAAACCCAACATTGTTACAACATTCATAAGCTATACCTGTCTTATATCAACAGTATTATAAACCCAACATTGTTACAACGTTCATAAGCTATATTTCTTTTCTAGTAATTGTGTTGTAAATTTCACATTGCGACACACTAAACTTTAAAAATTAGATAATAGGTTAAAAAATCGCAAAGTTTTCTATATTTTTATTTGAAGAGGAAGACGTTTCGAGCTGTGCGATCTGACGAAGAGCGCTACGCTGGAAACGTCATCCTCTTCAAATAAAAATATAGAAAACTTTGCGATTTTTTAACCTATTCTTTAATTATGATATCTTTGTCGTCTATGCGATTAACAATATATATTTATTTTTACATGTTATAGTTTAGCTGTTATGTAGGAACAGTCTTTTAAACTCTACATTGTTATGTAAACATTTAGCTGTGGCAATAATGCTGTAACTCATAAACTGTAACACACATATTTGAGCTACAACTATTACATTATTACATATCTTAAGCTATGACTATCTTGTACGAATGAAGTTGTAACACAAATCTTAAGCTACGACTCTCTCGAAACAACAGTGTTATAGGTCTTACATTGTAGCATACGTATTAACCAATAACTGTCTAATAGCATTACTATACACATAACAAGTTAACGGTTGGTTAGTGGTAACGAATGGTCAGTACTTTTTTTTTTGTCTTTCATGTTTTGACATCTTTTCAATAATCAGTTGTTATTTCCAGCTCATCGGTAGTGGACATAAGGGTAGTAAATTAATTTTATTTTTGAAGAGAAAGACACGAATGGATATTGTATTACGGTCACCTAAACCCGAGAATCTCCAGAACTGTTCGTTATTAGAACAGACAAGTCAGTGGCACAGTCTGCGGACTTACAACGCTAGAAACCGGGTTTCGATACCCGTGGTGAACATAGCACAGATAGCCCTTTGTGTAGCTTTGTGCTTAGCTTTAAACAAAGAAACAAATCGATATGATAAATAACTAACTCTGTATTTATCAATCAATAAGTTGTAAACCAGAAATTCAACGTTTTCCTGTCAATCTTTACACATTCGTTAATCGTTAGGATTATGTATGAGGTTTCTCTTCTTACTCTATAATGTTACTGAAACGAGATTTCTAAACTCTTATGATACGAAGCTGAAATATGTTGTTTTATCCCCTAGAATACGTAGCTAAAGAAACGTACTCCTAGATATAAGACAATACCCCTCATTAAAACGTTAGGTTTTCTCTATTTTAAGAAATATGACTTTCTGAAAGCAGATGGATTTTTTTTATGGCCAAGAATACCTAGTATTCAGCTGTTAGTATTATAAGGTATTATTATTATTACGTCCGGTAACATAAATAGAGTGATTATTGCTTCATTAGCGCCTATATTTTCTGTTAACCAAACTGTGAAACCCCTACAAGTAGAATGTGGTTTTCTATTGAAATGTTCGCAAGTGTATAAAAAGACACAGGTTATACAAATAATTTTTTATTTGTTTCACAAGAGCTGTCTCCGTATAATCGTTCCTATAAGCTCATAGATTAGATGGAAGGCAGCTAGTCAACAGTATTTACCGTTTACTCTTAGACTACTTTAATCAAATAGTGGGACTTGACCGTCACACCTTTAACACACCTGAGGCCAGATCACGAAATTACGGCAACAGGACAAATTATGGACCCTTGGATCAATGGTCCAGCACACTCACCATTGTCTCGCCCGAGCCGAAATAATGTGTAATGATGATAAGAATTTTCTGGTGTTGTTTCAAGTTTTTATAATTTCTTTTTGTTCTTCCCAAGTGTAACTTAATGTTCTTGCTGGATCTCAGTATTTGTTCAGATCATCCAAACTGAAGCAATTTTTTTGACAAATCCTACTGTCAGATCTTTTGTCTTATCTTTATAAACTTTTAGGATAATTTTCATAATTCGTGGTTTACCTCTCCTTTAAATATGGCCCCGGCATAGCCAAGTGGTTAGGGCGCTCAACTCGCAATCTGAGGGTTGCGGGTACGAATCTCCGTCACACCAAACATGCTCGCCCTTTCAGCCGTGGGGGGGGGGGGTGTTATAATGTGACGGTTAATCCCACTATTCGTTGGTAAAAGAGTAGCCCAAGAGTTGGCGGTGGGTGGTGATGATTAACTGCCTTCCCTCTAGTCTTACACTGCTAAATTAGGGACGGGTAGCGCAGATAGCCCTCGTGTGGCGCTGCGCGAAATTCAAATCAAACCAAACCTTTAAATATGAGTCTGTTGGTTAACATATCGCTTTCTTTGAATATTTGACACAAGCTTGTATTTCTAACTTCAGTTGAATTAGTAATTAACTTTCCTATACTGTAACCAAAGGATTCTGGTGCTTGAGGGAAAGAACGGGAGCAGAGGTCAAATGGAGTCGCTGTGTGAGAAGGTATCCTTTAAGGCCAGAAAAATCACGTGACATCATAGTTCCGCAGAGTGTCGCCAGAGGGCTGATAATTTCGAGATGTGTCTTATAGTTCCAAAGTGTGTTACTAGGTCACATGACATCATAGTTCCGCAGAGAGGCGCCAGAGGGATGATAATTTCGAGATGTGTCGTATAGTTCCAAAGTGTGTTACTAGGGGCAGATAATTTCCATATGTGTCGCATAGTTCCAAACTGTGTTACTAGGGGCAGATGTTTTGTTATTTAGTTCGAATAATGATTTACAATTTGAATATTTTTAGCGAACTTTACATATAAATTATTCAAGTACTAGATATTTATTTCATTTATCATATTTATATACATACACTAATTTTACTTACGATCTACATATTCCTGAAAAGGACTATTTTTGTCTTCAAGTAAAGCATTCAAACTTTTGATATTTTGTGCCCGGAAAAAAATAAAGTAGTAAGACAGTACTCAATCTACCAGGTGGTTAGGGCACTCGACTCGAACCTGAGGGTCGCTGGTTCGAATCCCCGGCACACCAAACATGCTCGCGCTTTCACAGCCGTGGGTGCGTTATAAAGTGACGGTCAATCCCACTATCCGTTGGTAAAAGAGTAGCCCAAGAGTTGGCGGTGGGTGGTGATGACTAGCTGCCTTCCCCCTAGTCTTACACTGCTAAATTGGGGACGCTAGCGCGGATAGCTCTCGTGTAGCTTTGCGCGAAACTCAAAAACAAACAAACAAACAAACTCAATCTACCATGACATATATCGTACTGTTTTCATTCTTATATCCGATTTTACTCTCTAGTTATTGAATTCTATAGGAAATGACTTTGCTCCAAGTAAATACTAGATGTACTTGCGCACGGTCCACGAAACTATTCTGTATTTCAAGAGTAAGCCCCCCAGTTTCGATACCCGTGGTGGGCAGAGCACAGATAGCCCATTGTGTAGCTTTGTGCTTAAGTTCAAACAATGCAAGAGTATATAAAACTAAAACTAAGTGTAACAAATATTTTTATTCGTTGTTTTTGAAATTGATATGTCATGCTGCGTTGTAACCTACACAGTGCATAATTATTCTTGTGATTCATGTCATGCGCACGTTTTATTGACGTCACGACAGCACAAGTTCCAGTGTTAAGCGTCTCTTATGTGACGTCATTTTAGGGTCTACTGACTGACTAACTGACGACACACTACTTTCGGGGAAATGATGACACTAATATTATGCTTTCTTAAATGATTTTTCAAATATATTACTCTCCGTAAAAGAACTCGAATTAGCAGTTAGGACAAAAGGAGCCGTTAATTGCAAGGTATACACATAAATTACCTTTAATTACAATCTAGTCCTGAAAAGGACGTTTTTTTTTGTATTAACGTAAGACATTCAAATTAAAAATATTTATCTTTTTTAGTCATACTGATATTCATACGCTGATTTAACTTACAATCTATGTAGTCCTGAAAAGCACTGTTTCATGTTGCTTTATACATAAAATGTTGAAACTACATAAATATCATATGTGTCATATGAAACTAACTGTAATGTAGTACAGTTTGGATTTGTGGTTTACATATTAAACTATATCTAAACTACTTTATCCTAAAGTACATAGTCCTGAAAAAGACTGTTTTTTTGTGTGTGAATCTATAGCTTTCATACTCAACACATTTTTGTTTCCAAAGGAAAGATAAGCACACCAATACTTTTACACTGATACTTTTAGTTATATTATAATATGAACCTGTAAGTGATTAGATAATCGTGTGATCGTTTTGTACAGTTGTTGTTTGTATTACTGGGTTATTAATGGCTGATTTAGTATTTATCACCGCCGTTGATCTATGTACCAAACAGTGTTAAAAACTACAGTTATATAACTGTCCATCTATTTTGTTGTTGGTAACTTTGTTAATGTAGAAGTTGTTAATTTTTACAACTCTCAAGTTTACAACAAAAGGCTCTGCTTGACCCAGATTTATCTGACCTTTGAACCTTTTAACATTAGTCTTATGCTGGACACTGACAACAAGTTGTGAAACATAAACTATCAGGATACAGTAATACACGTGTATGTTCCACAACTTGTTATCAATGTCCGGTTACACGAGGGCACGGTTATTGACAAGCAGGTTACACTGAATATGTCAGTAACCG
>NW_013676133.1:8076-11810 GCF_000517525.1 Limulus polyphemus
TACCCTCGTGTAACCATCTGGGTCATACATTTGTTGGATAATATAAAATGACCGAATCATGTTCTAAACAAGAACATCAAAAGTAATTTACAAAACACCCCATGTTTAACACAAACAATTACAGACCAATAAACATATGTAGCAACATGTATACTGTATCATAATATATGTGGTTCCTGCTAATTTCAGTAGTTAAGATTGTTTTTCATTACATTCCACGATACAGTTACAGTATTTATTGTAATTAAATTATCAGATACGAAAACATGTAAAAAAGAACCTTGCTAAGCAAGTCAAATATATATTCTATGTGATTCTCGCAAATAAACAATCCAGTAACTTATGTGAACTCTTAACATTTATATTATACATACTAGCCGCGACTCGCAAAACATTTAAGGTAGTTTTCATGCCCTTCGTTTGAATTTTCCTTATTCTATCATTTTCACGCACTGCATTTAAGTTTCGCTTTCTTGGAGGCATTACGTGTTAGATCGATAAATCCAGGTCTATTTCAAAACCCCCTCCAGTGGTACAGCAGTAAGTATTCGGATGTGCAACGTTACAAACAGAGGTTCGATCTCCCTCGGTGGACACAGTAGATAACATAATGTGACTTTGTTATAACAGAACACACACACACACACACACACTATTTCAAAAATATTTACGCTGTCACACAAACTCCCGTAAGCGTAATTTTATTTAATAAAACTACACAAATGTAACTTTCTTTAATAATAGTACACGTAAATTAAACAATAAAGTATAGTAATGGTATATATATATAATAGCGTACAGAGTATGAAACAGTTATGAACGTTCAGTGTATGACACGGTTTTATGAGTTGAAACAAAGAAACTGACAAAAACGAAAAATAAAACCCGTGGTAAAGAAACAAAGTAACTAAAAGGTGTTTATAGTAGTCTATGAAACGAACCGAAGCTAAATTATTGTAAATGTAAAGTTGTAATGAAGGCAAACTTAGCTGATTATGCAGAAACGTCTGAATGTGTGTTCACAAAATGATAAGCATATGGTTTTGAAAGAACTGCGCATGTGTAGTTTAAACCCAAGTAAGTCGAGAAAGCCCATTGCAGTGGTATTTAATATAATGTTTATTTTTTTAGGAAATTGCATGCGGGTTAAGTGTCATTTGTGTGAAATACTTTGCAAATAACAAAAACCAAAGTTGAAATCGAAGCCAAACGTCACGTAATGACAACGACATTGTGCCGTCGTGTAGCACACTCGTTGCATTAAAAAGTTTAACTAAGCAAAAAACAAGTAAGGTTATTCTGAATTGAAAAGCCAATATGCAATCGGGGCTCTTCGGACAAAGACCTATCTAACGGTATGAGATTTGTAGCGTTTGACCGAGAAATTTGCGAGAAAAGTTTCAGACAGACAAACGCAAGCGTATTATTTAAATAGATGAAGACTGACATTAGTATAATTGTGAAATAAAATGAAAAGCCAGATTTTTGTCTTATATAAAACGAATAATCTTACTTGGGTTATACGAAACATTTGTCAAATATTTTTTGTACATAACGTAATGAAAAGATAATTTTGATCTCTAAAATAAACTCTAACCGAATGGGCAACATGCATAAAATAAACTACAACTGTGATCAGGGCCCCGGCATGGCCAGGTGGTTAGGACGCTCGACTCGTAATCTGCGGGTCGCGGGTTCGAATCCCCGTCCCACCAAACATGCTCGCCCTTTTAGCCGTGGGGGCATTATAATGTGACGGTCAATCTCACCATTCGTTGGTAAAAGAGTAGCCCAAGAGTTGGCGGTGAGTGATGATTACTAGCTGCCTTCCCTCTAGTCTTACACTGCTAAATTAGGGACGGCTAGCGCAGATAGCCCTCGTGTAGCTTTGCACGAAATTCGTAACAAACCATGTGATTAGGACGCTCGACTTGCAGTCTACGAGTCATGAGTTTGAATCCCATCATCGAACATACTCGCTCTTTTAGCCTTGGAGCGTTATAATGTGACGATCAATCCCATTTTTCGTTGTTAAAGAGTTGGAGATAGGTGGTATTGATTACCTGTCTTCTTTCTAGTCTATCGCTTCTAAATTAGGGCTAGCGCAGATAGCCATCGAGTTGCTTTGTGCAAAATTCCTAAAACAGCAAACGTTAAATATGTAACCACACAAAAATGTCTGCTACAAATACTAAAACAAGCTTGAAACAGCATGTGAAGTATTTCTGAAATAATACGCCATGAAGCCGCGTGACTGAGCTTTCCAGAGTGAAACAAATCGGTAATGTTGGCAATTTTTCAAGCACATTATTTAATATAAAGTGATTTCTCTGTAAAATAACAAAGTATTGTTAATTTTAAATGCGTGGTTTGAGTTCTTTATGCTGTCTAAAGAGTTACACCTACCATTCGTCTCAGTGATTTAATGTGTCACACTCCAAAGTGAAAATTACAGGAGCTGTGATGTTACGGCAAAAGATAAAATTGGCAAGTGTTGATACTTATATTTCGCTCAAATTGTATATTGGAAAAACCTGAAAAGTTTACTGAAGTGATGTTGTAGAGTAAGCTATTCATTTGGGAGACTAGTCAGAAAGCAAAGGTGTCATTAAATTTTGTTGGAACAAAATTATTTCTTACAGAATTTAATAATTATAGGGTAAAATTTGACGTAAGAAGGGTTATATATGTCACAGTAAATTGAATACTGTGGTACTACATATTTCTATGTATTTTGTTATTTTGAAGTGAAATTATAGAGTTAACTCTAAAGATAATGCAGAAACTAATAGTGGTATAACATGACACAACTTGACATTCCTGATTAACAACACCCTCTAGTGGTTTGCAAGCGAATCACATAACAAAAATCTGCTTGCGCCATTCCACATTGATGATCTCGTGCAATCTTGAACTATCCGCCTACCCGTTAGTAACGTACTTTGGAACTGTCTGACCCTATCGGCACTTCATGGGTCATTCTGTCTAACCATGACGTCATATGACTTCCACACCCACTAGACAATACCTTTTGATCTCCCCTCCCATTTTTGCCTTCAGGCACTAGCATTATTTGGTTACAGTATATCAGGGTTAACAACTATAATATATTATTATTATTTATTAAACAAATTGATTTCAAATGAAGAACTGATTATTTTAATTAATGAGGGTGTGAAAAGTAATGGATTATAAGTTTAATGAAACAGAGCAGAAATTACATAAAAAGCTTGAATTAGTGTCTTGATTATGTATTCCTTGTTTCTTCTTGAATCTTGAGTACATCAATGAAGATTGGTAACTTAATTGTAAGTTTTGATGACACTTTATATTTATTGGATATACAAGACTGTTTAGTGTAAGAATTATTACTTAGTTGATTTAATATTTAATGACTATTTAGTTTTTATAACAAGAGTGTTAAAAGTAATTATTTTAAAGATGATAGTTATGACAAATTTCTTTATGTAAGAGTCGTATGTTGTGTGTGTAGTTCAATTGTTGAAATTTGACATCATATTACTCGAACCATTTTTTTTTTCGTTACCTTAAGTGAGTATTGTTACATCATAGCGTCTCGTAGTTTGTAGAACGTTCTAAGCCTCAGTTGGGCAATATATATATATATATATATATAGGCGACCAGGTGAGCACAAGTTAAGTTAGTGAAAGTCAAGTTAGACTGAGTGATTGTTAGTTTAGCCGTAACGGACGATTTTTAAAGTGAGTTTCAC
>NW_013676133.1:12669-12876 GCF_000517525.1 Limulus polyphemus
TTACGAACACTCTGCTTGTTTCGTTGCGACATTATTATGATAGTTATAAGTTACTTTTCTTGCAACTAGCTTCTGGTCCGCAAGTTTTGCACGCGTTTAAAACACGTAACAAACGTGGCTGGAACGGCGTGATGAAAGCTAGTGCCGGTGTTAACATGCCTGTTATGCAACACTGCCAGTTGCCACGTTGGTGAGTGGGCAATGTCG
>NW_013676133.1:13859-19505 GCF_000517525.1 Limulus polyphemus
GCCAATGATAGTTAACATTTATCAACTTTAGAAGACAATTTGAGTTATTATTTTCCATCAGTTAACACTGCGCAATATGACTGGATTAGAAACCCTTTTGTAGAAACTGCAATAGATTCTAGTTTAACGCTAACAGAAAAAGAAGAACTGGCAGCTGTGTCCACTGATCGTGGATTGATGATTAAATACAAAGAATTGTCTCTTGAAGCTTTTTGGATTTCTATCAAAGAAGAACATGTGTCGATATCTAAAAAAACGCTGGCGATTTTATTGCAATTTTCCACCTCATATTTATGTGAACTGGGATTTTCAACCCTCGCCACAATTAAGTGTAAAAAGAGAGGAACTCTTCAATGTATTGATGAGGAAATGAGAGTTTGTCTCTCAAACATAAGACCAAACATTGAAGAAATCGCAAGGTCTCATCAAGCTCATGTTTCTCATTAACACAGGAATGAATAAACTTCACAGAGGTATGTTAAGTTTGCTTTTATTAAATGCGTTATTTTTCTATATATTTAACTTAATTATAACATATTAGTCCTATTTTGTATACAGTGCGCCAGCAAGTATCTGTAGTATTGTAAGTGCGCTCAGACTGTATAAAGTTTGAGAACCACTGGCTTAGGTTATTTAAGAAGTTATTGAAATAGCAGTGGGTGTAGGAGAGTCGTTAATTTTCCTAATGATGGTAATAAGGGGGGGGTGAGGTGGGGAGTGAAATAGTTATTGCTTTTCAGCAGAATGGGTTGTAAGAAAATAAAACATTATTTCTATGATGAAGATGGGTTAAAAAGATTTTTGTGCTAATAATTAATTGTAAAAAAAATACCGTTATTTTTGTGATGATGGAGATGAAAGAAGTCGTTTTTTTAGTAAGATGGGTTGGAAGGAGATAAGATGATATTTTCTATATATTCGTTATATGATTGTGGATAAAAGTAGACGAGGCATTATATTTATACTAATAAGTTTCTAAGTAATATATCTAAGATGACGAAGCAGGTTGGCATATTAAGCCTAATAGTTTAACACTAAGCGTACAGTCGAAACGTCACAACAAATTTGTAAATCCTGCGGATTATGTAGACTATACTATAAGCTATACCTGTCTTATATCAACAATATTATAAACCCAACATTGTTACACCATTCATAAGCTATACCTGTCTTATACCAACAGTATTATAAACCCAACATTGTTACACCAGTCATAAGCTATATTTCTCTTCTCGTAATTGTGTTGAAAATTTCACATTGTGACATACTAAAGTTTAAAAATTAAAGTATATGTTAAACAATCGCCAAGTTTTTTTATATTTGTATTTGAAGAGGAAGACGTTTCAAGATAGCTCTCTTCGTCAGATCGTACAGCTTACGTTGTAAATACCATGTGGCCTGTCTTGTAGTAACATTGTTACGCCCATCCTAATCCTTGATTTGAGAATATTATTAATAAATATCAAAACATTTTGGGAGTTTCATTGCGATTTTCGAAGCACGAGATATAACCCTAAATTTGTGCAAAGTTAAGTTAGTATCTTTATTGCAACAGTACTTCTTTATTTATATACAGTATCTCTAGAATAACACAAAATAATTCTAATCGCAGACGCCGAAATCTATCAGTCAACTTTTCTTAGGCCTAACAGTAGTTAAGCCTTTATTAAGTACGACCTAAATTCGATAAAGAGATAAATTAACACAATAGTTTGTGTGCGTTTTTTGCTTTAGTTTAGTTAGGGCTAAACCTTATCGTATTTAATACTATAAGCAGAAAAAAAAACTTATAATATTATTCTACAACTTAACGTTATACCTTTTTAAAACTTTGATAAGCTTTTAATATGTTGTTGTACAAAATGTCTACTAAAGTATATTTACATCCGCCTTTTGTTTACATCTGTTGAAATGAAGAGAACCCGCATTTGCCTTTAGATAATAATGTGCGCACGCATCTTCAGGACAGACAAAAACTAAGTATTATTATACAATAGAGTTTTTCAAAATATTAGAAGTAAAAGTTCTATTATCACGTTAAAAGTTGTTTGTTTTTAAGTACAAATAAATACACAAGATGGGATATCTGTGGTGCGCCTACCACGTGGATTGAACCCCGAATTTTAGTTTGATAAGCTCTGACGCTTACCGCTGAGCCACAGTGGCAGATTTGTAAAGCCCCCCAGTGGCACAGCGGTATGTCTGCGGACTTACAACGCTAGAAACCGGGTTTCGATACTCGTGGTGGGATAGCACAGATAGCCCATTGTTCAGCATTGTGCTTAATTTCAAACAAACAAGCTTTGTAAAATAACTAGAAATTTGTCCATATTAAGATAAAACTTGTTTTTCATTTCAAAAATACTCTTTATTTCTAATCCCCCCCCCGTGGCTTAACGGTAAGTCTAAGGGCTTATAACGCTAAAAATCAGGTATCGATACCCGCATTGGGCAGAGCATAGACCATTGTGAAGCTTTGTTCTTGATGACAAAATAAAAAAAACATTTTCATTTCAAATACAAAATTCGAATTTTCTACAAAAAGTTTGTTTTTTAATTTCGCGCAAAGCTACACGAGGGCTATCTGCGCTAACCGTCTCTAATTTATCAGTGAAAAACTAGAGGGAAGGCAGCTAGTCATCATCACCCACCGCCAACTCTTGGGCTACTCTTTTACCAACGAATAGTGGGATTGACCGTCACATTATAACACCCCCACGGCTGAAAGGGGCGAGCATGTTTGGTGGGACGTGGATTTGAACCCGCGACCCTCAAATTGCGAGTCTAGCGCCTTATCCACCTGGCTATGCCGGGTCCGGGCCATATGAGGCAAACGTATTTTAACACCCCAAAATCTTAGTTTATAAAATATTCGTATACTTAAAATCTTTTGTTTGTTTTTTGTTGGTGGATCTGAGGTTCACTGGAACTTCTTTTTGGAGTCTAAGCAGAGGATTAACAATAAAATATATTCGCTTCTGTTTTGTAAACATTGTAGAAATAGGATGCGAGAGTTTTAAGAAAATGGCGCGAATTTAATTAAAACAGAAACAAACTAAGGAAAGAACCAAACCTTTTAAAAGATAAACAATACTTTTATGTGTGTTTAAACTGCCAGATAGTAGGCCGTTCGTATCCTGGAAATAAGTGGATTGGAACAAGGTCGGTATTAAACTCTCAACTTTAATTTTGTGCTTCATTCTTTTGTTGTCTTTTGTACGCCTCAGACGAGCGTCATTGAAAATCATGGAACCTTTCCTTTGATAGGTTTATTTGCGGAACCTTTAGACATTCTTCAAGAAGGTTAAGGAAGCAGAACAAACATTTACGGTTGTTAGACTGAGTTATTTAATGAAAATCTCTGTAATGTAATACCAGTCCGTAAGATCTTTCAGAACGAAGACAATTACCAAGCTACTTTGGATTTTTGATTGATTTCTTCAACTGTTTATCGTCATTGAATTCAGTGAATTATATTTAAAAAAATGGAGATAAATAATAGAACCATAGGTGCATTCAGTAAGTACAATTTTGACATCGTTGGATTGGCATGAATAGCTCCGATGACACATAGATTACCAAGCTCGAGGCCCGGCATGACCAGGTGGTTAGGGCGCTTGACTCGCAATCTGCAGGTCGCGGATTCGAATTCCCGTCACACCAAACATGCTCGCTCTTTCAGCCGTGGGAGCGTTATAACGTGACGGTCAATCCCACTATTCATTGGTAAAAGAGTAGCCCAAGAGTTGACGGTAACAATAGAACAATATACAGCTAGAAATCTATTGACTTATTACATTTTAATATTGTTTCGTTTTAGTTGAAGCTGTTTGTCTGTTACGTTTACATCAAAATTTGCAGTTTTGTTTCCTATCTCGGGAAGTTATTATTTCCTTCAAAAGAAGTATAAAGACTAAACACACGAGGGTATTTAGTTTCAACAGATAATGTGGAATTACCTCACTTACAAACCAGAAACTCCGAACTGTCAGGGTTGAATAATCTACTGAAAATCAACCAATCAATACACGTTCTTGTTGGAGCAAACATGTTAATACTCTCTGTACTTGTTTGCTGACAACTTAAACACTATTGTACCATCAATTGCATTACCTGGCCAAAGAAGGTGTACTCATATTGGACATTCGGACAGTTTCCAAGTAAGGACGTTAACCTTTAGAGCTCAATCGATGAGGAACGGGAAGAATATAGATGTAATTTTTTTCTAGAAACTTGACACTGCTTGATGACATCACACGGTCGATTTGTACAATACAATACGATATGAGGACGGTTCGAGCTTGGTTTGTTTGTTTGTTATGAATTTCGCGCAATGTTACACGAGGGCTATCTGCGCTAGCCGTCTCTAATTTAGCAGTGTAAGACTAGAGGGAAGGCAGCTAGTCATCACCACACAATAATAATTATAATAACCCTACATGGTTCTACCTATATATTGTTATATTAGAACTTAAGCACAAAGCTACAAATGGGCTATCTGTACTCTGCCAACCACAGGTATCGAAACCCGGTTTCTAGCGTTGTAAGTCCGCAGACAAACCGCTGTGCCATTGGGGGGGGGGACAATTTTGAACAGATATTCTAAACTACTCTTACCAGCAAATAGTGGGATTAACTATCACATTATAAAGACCCCCAACACTTAAAGAGCGAGTGTGTTCGGTGATAGTATTCCAAACCGCGACCTTTAGACTGCGAGTCAAGTGCCCTTAACCACCAGGCCATTCTTGGCCCTTCCCTTCCGTAGAATATGGTTTAAATTGTACTTCATATATTACTTGATAAGCTCTAAAGTTTAAGAAAACCTCTGTGTATCATTGTTATGATGTATTTTATGTAGTATGTAACTGATAAAGAAAGCTGAGTCGTGTATTTGAGAACGATCTCACCAATGATCGGAACGTCGTACCTGTTCTGAAAACAATCTTACTTACTGTAAAAGCTGTAACTTGTAATAAAACAATACCTAATCAGTAAGTAAGCTCAAAACGGGACTATTAATAAAAAAGAAATATTTGGATCCCTTGAGTTATCCTAAAATTCTTATATCAAGAAGAATAAACAAGTTGGACTTAACGTAGAGTAATCAAACAAAGAGTAATTTAAGTTGGACTTAACGTAGAGTAATCAAACAAAAAGTTATTTAAGTTGGACTTAACGTAGAGTAATCAAACAAAGAGTAATTTAAGTTGGACTTAACGTAGAGTAATCAAACAAAGAGTAATTTAAGTTGGACTTAACGTAGAGTAATCAAACAAAGAGTAATTTAAGTTGGACTTAACGTAGAGTAATCAAACAAAGAGTAATTTAATTTTAAGATTTCAGTTATGCAACTAAAGAAGTACGATTTCTTACATTCGTAATGTGGTGGGCAGAGCACAGATAGCCCATTTGTGTAGCTTTGTGCTTAATAACAAACAACTATAGAAAATATCGTAATGTGGTGGGCAGAGCACAGATAGCCCATTTGTGTAGCTTTGTGCTTAATAACAAACAACTATAGAAAATATCGTAATGTGGTGGGCAGAGCACAGATAGCCCATTTGTGTAGCTTTGTGCTTAATAACAAACAACTATAGAAAATATCGTAATGTGGTGGGCAGAGCACAGATAGCCATATGTGTA
>NW_013676134.1:0-8884 GCF_000517525.1 Limulus polyphemus
ACTAGAACAAACAAACACAAAAGATGTAATGAAGAAGTGACTAGAACAAACAAACACAAAAGATGTAATAAAGAAGTGACTAGAACAAACAAACAAAAGATGTAATGAAGAAGTGACTAGAACAAACAAACACAAAATATCTAATGAAGAAGTGACTGGAACAAACAAACACAAAAGATGTAATGAAGAAGTGACTAGAACAAACAAACACAAAAGATTTAATGAAGAAGTGACTAGAACAAACAAACACAAAAGATGTAATGAAGAAGTGACTGGAACAAACAAACAAAAAATATTTAATGAAGAAGTGACTGGAACAAACAAACACAAAATATTTAATGAAGAAGTGACTAGAACAAACAAACACAAACGATGTAATAAAGAAGTGACTGGAACAAACAAACACAAAAGATGTAATGAAGAAGTGACTAGAACAAACAAACAAAAGACGTAATAAAGAAGTGACTAGAACAAACAAACACAAAAGACGTAATGAAGAAGTGACTAGAACAAACAAACACAAAAGATTTAATAAAGAAGTGACTAGAACAAACAAACACAAAAGACGTAATGAAGAAGTGACTAGAACAAACAAACACAAAAGATGTAAAAAAGAAGTGACTGGAACAAACAAACACAAAAGACGTATTGAAGAAGTGACTGAAACACATAAACATAATATCTCACCAGTGTGTAAAATTCTCGACAACTTGTTTGATTATATTCTAAACTTTAAATAATTTCTTATTTAATGACTTCGAATTTCAATTTAACGTCTCTAGAAGTAGATGTGGGTTACTTTTATATTCACATCAAAACACACGGTTGTAGTTCGTGCGGCCAAAACAACCTACAGGGTGCGCTGTGTGTTATAAACAGGAGTGATAGGTTAGCGATTTTCAACGTTCTGTAGCTCGGACTGTGGTTATCCAAACTAACACATATTTTTAGTATATGTGCTCTACAGGACTCTTATTTCAAATACCTAATTTCAAGACAATCCATTAAGAAATACACGAGATATAACATCTCCAATTTTGATTGAGTTCCTTTTTTCTTTTCTTTTTTTCCCACCAAAAGTACAGAAATTTTATTTAATAGAAAAAACGTATTTAACTTTCATGAATTTTTTTCAACTTTGGTACACTGATAGATCTTTACAATCTACAATTAGGAGTCTCATTTGGTGTAAACATAAGCCACATGTGTGTAAAGTTATTTAACAAAAACCGCTCAAATTTGACGAAAATGTTTGCGCACGTCTACACAAAAAGTCACATGAGTTATCGGTCTAACATTTTTACTACAGCTTCACCTAAGAGTAAAAGTGGACCGTTTTTAGTTGTTGTTGTTTTTTTTTTTGTCATTTGGATTAAAGACGGCTGATTTTAAGCAGCAGAACTATAAGGTGAAAGCACGTGCAACCACATAAGTATTGGTTAGGCCAAGCAAACTAGATTAGTAGTTTGTAACTCAAGTTTTCAAAAGAATTATACGGGTTAACGGTTATTATTCATTCTTCATTGCCAACTTTTAAGCACAAATTTTCTAAATTTTATGAAATTATCCTAATTAAAGAGTGTTTACCAATTAGCGTAAATAATGATACTTGATACGACTGTGCCGATTGCATGCAGATAATGACAAGAAACTGTTAATCTAGATTCCACGGCGTTACTATAAAGGAAGGTATTAACAATGTTTTAGAGAGAAAAATCTACCACCATATATTTTAAAGAATCTGGTTGGTTCTGTAAAGTATAAATCTGTTCCGAACAATAGGGTTGCGATCTTAAAGCTAATGTTGGTTACTATCAAATGTCACTTTCTTACTTGCTGTGGTTTGTTGGTGTGTATTGACAAAATGTCATGAAAAAAAGGTGCGGCCAAAAAGGATTGAGTGTGCGACTTAAAGGAATGAAATCAAAATTGGCGGCCAAACTGGTAGCTAAAATTATATCATTGATAAGAATTTTACAGCAAATGTTTATTCAATAGTTAGCTAGGCTACGTATTTTGTTTTACTCACCATCATACCTAACTTGACCATTCCTTTAAGCCGCACCTTTTTTTCACACCTAATGTGTTTTTTAATTAGTTCGTAGTATAAACTGTACATTAAAAATATATTTTTCCCATTATAATGTATATTTCTAGCAGTCTCAGCTCACCAGAAATATATTGTTGGCTACTATAGATGTAATTTATTGTTTACGTCGTTGCTTAGTTACTAGACTTTAGAGTTTAGACCATGGAAGAACAAACTAAACAATGGTTTATTGAAGGCTGTGGTTAGTGGGTAACAATAAGAACAGGTATTTTAACGTAGTAAGTAGTACTAACTAACCCTATCTATAGACGAACAGTATTAAAATACGATAAAGGAGAAACAAGAAGACTTTAATATCACAAACAGAAAAACCGGAAAAAGTGTTTGTCACTCTTCACACTTATTTTAAACTTTACATATTTAAAAAAAACCGACAGATGGCGAGGCTACCTTCTGAGCTTCTGGTGTCCCCGTGTGACTCAGGAATGTCAGAATGTCACGGCAGTGGCTAGAATCAGTCTTGCTGCATGTAGTTAAAACTTTCTATTAAAAAAAGTTAAAACAATATAGAAATAAAAAAACAATATTCCTAGTATTCCTGATAACAATATACCAGTGAAAAATTGTTCCCTTATGTCCTTAATAATAATACACAAATTAGAAAAGTGGTTTCGTTATTGTATTATTAATATAGCGATAAAAAAACGAAAGCCTAACGTGACCTGAGAATCTGTATCAAACAGTAGATGGATTCCAGATGAACGATGAAAAAGGCCTAAGTTTATCCAGAATTTATGTCGAATATGGAGTTAATTTCAGTGGTGAGTAAAATATTAGATGAACTTTATTTATCATCAGAAGCACATCAATCAAGATATGAGATTAATCAGATGATGAAATTAATGGACTAAAAGACTTGTACCTGATGATGACAAAACCTTGTCGAAACGTTGTACATTTGCTGTCATGTTAAACTTATATTAAAGTTTTTCTTCATTACCCATTTAAGCCGTCTCCAGCTATTAAAAGACGGTTCCATCATATGCTGCAATTAATATTTCAGTTTCATACTCCTATGCAGCTTATTTTGTACTGAAACCCAAATCAGATGTAAATTATTAGCTAGGTAAAATACGCAGTAATTTCAAATATTGTTTAAAGTTAAAAGAATAATACAAGTGAATGATAAAAACGTTCTTTGTTGATTTTCGCAGCACGCATAGCGCACCTTTGACGTCAACGCAGTATTTAGGAGCGATGTGAAAGAACCGCTTGAGTCTCGTAGTTTGAGTTCCTTCTCCAAGTCAAGTATCTCCAGAACCCCAAACACTGAAAAGAAAAAAAGTTTTGATATTACGATATGTAGAGGGCGTTGGTTACGTTATATTAAAACGATTTTTTAATATGCAAAAATCAGTAAGTCACGTGATAACCACAGCTAATATGAAATCACGGTGGAACGGAGTGTATCAGAACTACATTGTTTATCGTTTAGCTGATAGTGATATCACCGAAAACTCATCGTTTTTTTTTGAGAAAGGTATGCAGTTCTTTCCATCTCAAAATATTCACACACTCGGCTCGGGGATTTAGATTTCCTATACTGGCATATCCTTTGTAATTAATAGCATTGGAAAACAAAAGAATATGGATCAACTTGGGAAACCGGGACCATCCATAAAGAGCCCTGCAACGAGTTGTATCCTAGATATGGTAGGTAAAATACGGCGTTTTGTAAAAAAGATTATAATACACAAACACAAAGGTCAGTGGTTAAAGTCCATATGCTCCAGGCAATAGTGCACGGCATAATAAAGAAGTCCACAAAAGGATTTCTGTCTGGAAAAGAGACACAAATTACATTTATAAAAAGTTGTTTCCATGATATATCTGTTAAATCATCTCATACCTCAAACAGCTGGAGAATAAAACTGGTATTCATGCTATTCGATAAGAAAACATTCCAGTCAAGTCGCACTGTATGTTGAATTTCATGTGATCAGACTGTCGAAATGGATGCTGGGAAATCATCGCTCTTGTACAATAGATGACTTATGGAAAGCAAGCACAAAGTAGTGGTGTGCTATTGACATGACAACCTTATGACGGAGTTTTTTGCAATGGAAACTACAACTTTGCAAAATTATTGTCAAAATAAATGGCTGTCAGATATAACACGACTGGACGTGGCGACCTGGGCTGTAACGACGTGGTGAGGCTCCAATATCGTTTTAATATTACTCACTCAACTTCTGTATTTACAGGAATGGTGAAAACAAAATCTCTGCATTGCATCTTTTTAAGGTTAAGGTTAAGGTGGTTAAATGTCTGTTTAATGTGGCCATAATTATAATGCTTTAACTAGAGATGTAAGTTAAAATTTGAAAGGTTAATATACTTTAAAAAAAAAACGTTATTTCGTTTAGTACTTACTTGTCTCTGGATCATTTTTCTTGGTATTCTCTAGAAGTTTGGATACTACTGCTTTTGGATTGCCATACTGGGATCTCAACATATTCAGTCTTTCTTTCAAACCAGAAACTGTTAAAACAGGTGTTAAGGTTTTTATTATTTTTAGAAGATAAACTGGTGTTAATGTGCTGTTAATTTTAGAGAGAGAGAAAACACTAGTGTTAACGTTTTATTAGTGCTAGATCAAATATAACAATTCCATGAAAAAAAGTTATTTAATCAACTGTTAAGTAAACATTTACAAAACAATTATATATATATATATATATACGGTGGCTATTTTTAATCACCATAGTTACACTCACATAGTTAGTACAAAAAAGTAATTGAAAATTTTATACCCGATTAATCACTATGATTCTGTGAATGACTACCAAATACTTCAAAGATACACATAGATACCGTGTAACTGTTAACTGTGAGGTTGGATACCGTGTAACTGTTGACTGTAGGGTTAGATACCGTGTAACTGTTGACTGTGAGGTTGGACACCGTGTAACTGTTGACTGTGAGGTTAGATACCGTGTAATTGTTGACTGTAGGGTTAGATACCGTGTAATTGTTGACTGTAGGGTTGGATACCGTGTAACTGTTGACTGTAGGGTTGGATACCGTGTAACTGTTGACTGTGAGGTTAGATACCGTGTAACTGTTGACTGTAGGGTTAGATACCGTGTAACTGTTGACTGTGAGGTTAGATACCATGTAACTGTTGACTGTAGGGTTGGATACCGTGTAACTGTTGACTGTAGGGTTAGATACCGTATAACTGTTGACTGTGAGGTTGGATACCGTGTAACTGTTGACTGTGAAGTTGGATACTGTGTAACTGTTGACTGTAGGGTTGGATACCGTGTAACTGTTGACTGTGATGTTGGATACTGTGTAACTGTTGACTGAAGGGTTGATGAATGTACAACTCGATGACAAATACAAAAGCTGAAACTTAAATTCTTAAGTTAGGGCAACTTGTTGTGAGGAGAGGAAGTCCATTATACAAGTTTTGAAACAATTGTCATCACACAATCTGTTGATGGCTACATGAGTGGTTGAAACGTTGTAATAAAATTAAACAAAAAATAACAATCCACTCAAAAGCTGTATCTCTGGACTTTTATTTAAGCTAAAGTGAGTTGTCACATATTATAACGTAATAAGAAAGTGTAAATAAAAACATTGGTAAAAGATTACTGCTTATATTCTAATTAGTAACTTCAATGATGATTCGTGCATATTAATGACTGGTCATTATAATTCTGTTGTACAAGACAGAAGATATATATTTCATAATTCTATGTTGTAACACTGAAATCAACTTAAAGCACCGACAACATCGGTCTTTTGTTTCTCCCTAAAGGACTTCTGAAGACAATACGTGGGTATGAGTGTCCAACTATCGTGCACGAGTCAGTGTCCAAATAACTTTTTATAAGATAAAAAATACACGAGAGTTCAAAGTTAACCTGAAGACGACTTCTGTGTAACATTAGTAATGATTCTCGATGAAAGACTGAGAAAACCTTTGTCAGGAAACTGTCTATGTCAAACTCACAACAATATGTTAAGAGGGTGGTAACAATATATCATATAATGAAGACTGTCTACTCACCGTGACTCTGTGAAGCTATTACTGAAGACGGGATGACTTTTAACTTATCTTCAAGTTCATCCAAATCGTCATAAACCTCACGCTTTCTTCTTTGTTGTACCATCTGGAAACAGAACCCAAAAGATAAAAACATCTCCTGCATACTATCAAATCAGTAGACTGTTATATATATATATATAAAGTCTCTTCCTCTGAAAGTTCTGTTTCTAGGAGTCAACTGTAAGTAGTTGGCTCCTGGTGAAAAGGTGAATGACGAGAGAACAATCAGAAACTGTAATGAATGTAAATCATGTTTAGGAATTAAAAAAACATGTTAATATTTGTTCCAATAATTATCTGGAGAACTTACGTTCAGAGAAAAAGTACTTTTCACTTGAAAGAATGAAGTAATGTCTACGTCTTCATCACTGCGACGACGTCGTCTTTTTCCTTTTTGGTTAAGAAGAGCAACAGATATGTCTCCCTCTAGTGGTAAAAAAATATATGTTTATTTGTATCGTTATATGTTGAAAATATTATGACATCAATACACACAATTTGTTTCTTTGATTCATTCAAAGTTACACGATGGTCCCTCGGTGGGTAGCGCTAAAATCGGAGATCCAATGCCCCTCGGTAGAATAGCTTTTCACTAAGACAACAACAACAACTGCTACACGAGGGCTATCTGTGTTAGACTTCCCAAATATAGTATAGTGATTATCAACTCTTCGGCCACTCTTATCAGATTGAATAATGAGATTTGACCGTCATTTTTATAACGCACGCAGTAACAGGACGTGAGCCGCGGACTCCAAACTCCACAGCACGTCACGCTAACCAACTGGGCCGCGTCGTTAGATCTATATAAATAAGTGCAAATCTCTCTCTCTCTCTGTGGGTCTGTTCCCTTATGCACCGCCACATCTTTAAAGCTACAAACTCGGGGTGGAGATAAAACTTTCTGCGGGAAGTGACATGGGCTATGTGGCCGCGGCCTTAGAAAACGTATTGAGGCCAAGTGACCAATAAAGCAAGTTTTGGCAAGTAGGACGACCAATTGGCCTCAACTTGAAAAGGCCAGATTTTTATTGGTAATGTGTGATCAAGGGGGTTATTATTTACGTTTCTTATCTTTGTGAGGACTTCTCCTAATCATTCTATCCAGGATCAATTATATGTTTAAACGATTAAAAAACTTCGTGGAACCTTCATTTGCTTCTCTTTGCTTTCTCTGTCTCTTTTTCTTCTACACAAACATGCCTACTCTCCTTAACTGAAAAAAGCTGGTGCTTTCTCTCACACTCCCTCAACTAAATAGGTTTACTTCAGCCATATTGTTTGCTTTACTTTCGTGTACTCGCATAAATCAGCTATGCGATGACTTTACAAAAACGTTTGGTATCGGCAAACTTTCATTTACGTTGTGTTGCAATGAGAAAAGAATAAATCAATTCTTCATTAAATACAATGATAATAAAGTCAGGATATACTACAAACGACACAGAAGAAATCAGGACACCAAAATGTAGGGAATTTTGTTTTGGAAACTTGAAATGTCACACAAAGCACATACAAGAAGCAGGAGTAATGTATCCGGTTTTGATTAAAATAGTTTTCACCAATTTTTATTTTTTCACACATTGTTATTTTTATTGATTTTAATCAAAATATTTAGTAAGGTAAAGAAATTATTTTGATTTTTTCCCAAAGAAAATCCCGATCAATATGGTTGATTTAACCAAAACAACTCAGGATATTTAAAACCATTTTCATCCGGGTACTCTGCTAGTGTAATCTTACCAATATAAAAGCCGGCGTGTGTCACGTCACGCTTGATTTCTCGAAATAGGAATTATAAAAGCCAAAATGCATTTATCCAGATAGAATAGTTCGATTACTGTCTGCCCATTACGATTTTAGTGATGGGAGTGTGAGGGGTGCTGTGAAACCTTATAAGTGTAGTGAGTGTTTGGATTCCTAGCCTAGAAAGTGAAAATATCGATTCAATTTTAAACTTAAATCGTTTCTGAATTAAGCAATTTTTTGTTATATCACTAACATTTTTAATAAAAAAAACAAACCTCTTTAATCAACGGAGACTCTAAATTAAGAAATCAACAAATATTTTTCCAGTTTTTTTGTCTATACATTTCATACTTTCAGTACATAGACTAACAACAACATTAGGTTATACTCTTGTTGCTAAGCAACATGACATAAAAGCCATTGTTGGAACGTAGTGTTACCAAAACGCACTGGCTTTTCTATATATTAGGAGTTGTTAATCTAACTGATTTTTACCGATAATTATTCTATGAATACGTCACGAATTCATTTCATGAATGGTCTTAATGTTGATTGGCTCACAAAGGAATTTACTGACGTTTGACTGTCTCGACTGCACTTTTCTGCCTCTTTGTTGGTCAAGCTTGATTTCGTAAAATTTATTTATTTCAGTTTTTGTTTATTTGAAGTTAAGCACAAAGCAACACAATGGGCTATCTGTGCTCTGCCCACCACGGGTATCGAAACCCGGTTTGTAGCGTTATAAGTCCGCAGACATACCGCTGTGCCACGTGGGGGGGGGGGGTATTTCAGTTAACTGTGAAATGTGAGGTTAGGGCATACCAGTGGGGTGGGGGGTAGTAGTTCTTGTCCCGTCATTTTTGACAGGCTACAATCTAATATAGAATATAATTAAATACTGAGTGATCAGAGAAATACGTGTACACGTTTCATTTTCTCTAGTTATAAGAATAGAACTGGATTCC
>NW_013676134.1:9884-12306 GCF_000517525.1 Limulus polyphemus
GGCTATCTGTGCTCTGCCCACCATGGATATCGAAACCCGGTTTGTAGCGTTATAAGTCCGCAGACATACCGCTGTGCCACTGGGGGGGGGGGGTATTTCAGTTAACTGTGAGGTTAGGGCATACCATGGGGTGGGGGGTAGTAGTTCTTGTCCCGTCATTTTTGACGGGCTATAATCTAATATAGAATATAATTAAATACTGAGTGATCAGAGAAATACGTGTACACGTTTCATTTTCTCTAGTTATAAGAATAGAACTGGATTCCTTCATCTGAATAATTGTTTCTTGCCTTAAGTTAAACCTCGCTTTGTGAACAAGCAATTAATAAACCTTGAAAAACATGATTCACCGCTAGACGCACGAAAATTAAATAAAAATAAAACTCGTTGCAACATGTCTAAACCAGTACGGTCTAAGTGATAAACCAAAAGTAGTTTGATTTTTCGATAAATTAGTAATTTAATCAAACCTGCCAAATAATGCCTACATATCTGCTTCGTAGCTTCGAAATCAAAATAAGAACCTGTTTAACTTAAAAGATACAAATCAAACTGTTCTTTTCTCGTGGTTACTTTGTTTGATTTGGTTTTATATAACACCACTACTGTATTTGTGTGTTAAGCCTATTTGAAACCACTGGAACTGGATTTTGAGTTGTCCTTAAGATCTCTTGTTTATTGAAGCGGTTTTCATTCTCGTACAAGAAACTAATAAACACTAATTATTCTAGAACATTCCGCGTCTGTAGAAGTAGGCCACGTTCGTATTAATGATTCTCTAATAACATAGGCCTGCGATGGTTTTATTGTCTTGAAATTTTTACACGTTCTACTGTAATTCCTGTACGCTGAATGATATCCATTTTCTCCATTACGTACAGATTTTTCACAAACATCATAACGCAATACATAAAAGAAAGACAGCAACACGTAGTTTTGAGACTAAAAGACGTATATTTCACAAAAAATCAGGATGAACGAGGATGCATATACGTTTGACATCAATGTTCTTCCCTTTTCTTCAGTTTCTTTATATTTTTGTTAACAAACATAATAATAAAAAATGTTCATTGGTAAACGAAATAATAATAATTTGATCTAAATAAGAGTTTTTTATTCCCGATTTGTAAACAGTCCTTACGTGATAGAAAAAATTAATATTATTTTCAAAATCTGCGTAGGTGAAGTATAGAAAATACGTTATTAAAGCCAAAACAACTTTTATGAAGTTTAAATTCGCAGGCTTTTGTAATTAGATGAAGTGATATAAAGATACGGGTAGATGTGCAAAAGATTTCACCGGATATGACGTGTAAAGGAACACTTAAGCCTACTGTATATGTCGTGTAATGGAACACTTAAACCTACTGGATATGATGCGTTCCACACTTACCTGCAGAAATAAGCTTTCCTTCAGAAAACATTTGTATTTGATTAGCATAAAGTTCGACGTTTTCTTTATTGTTTAAAGTTGGTTCCTGGGGAGTTTCTGAAGACAGACGCACGATGTCGCCACTATCTACATGCTTTTCAACTATGATATCTGGAGTGAGTCCTGGCACGCTTCGTCGAGCCCGACGTCCTTCTTCATCACCGGATCTGAAACATTTTAAATTACATCCTAAGAAAAGGAAAAGTTGACGACCATTTGTGAAACTGTGATTTAAAGAAATGAAAGGTTACTAATTACTTTCTGAATACAATACAGTTACGGTATTCATACACCGATTAACTTAACTTGCATCACTTTGAAGATAAACGTTTATCAGTACATGGTATAGTTTAAGTTTCTTATATTTAGATGACTCAAAAATCACATGAACCTCCAGTCATCGCATGTCGTAAATAAATACATTTATCTTCCACATCCACAGCCTAAAAGGACTATTTACTGTTATTTTTTATAGGCTAAAAAGACTATTTACTGTTATTTTTATAGGCCAAAAGGACTATTTACTGTTATTTTTATAGGCTAAAAGGACTATTTACTGTTATTTTTATAGGCTAAAAGGACTATTTAGCTGTTATTTTTATAGGCTAAAGGACTATTTATCCTTTTAGCCTATAAAAATAACAGCTATTTGCTGTTATTTTTATAGGCTAAAAGGACTATCTGCTGTTATTTTTATAGGCTAAAAGGACTTTTTACTATTATTTTTATAGGCTAAAGGGACTATTTACTGTTATTTTTATAAGCTAAGGGGACTATTTGCTGTTATTTTTATAGGCTAAAAGGACTATCTCTATTATTTTTATAGGCTAAAGGGACTATTTACTGTTATTTTTATAAGCTAAGGGGACTATTTACTGTTATTTCTATAGCCTAAAAGGACTATTTACTATTATTTATAGCCTAAAAGGACTGTTTGTTGTTATTTTTATAGGCTAAAAATACTATTTGCTGTTATCTTTATAGGCTAAA
>NW_013676134.1:12967-15260 GCF_000517525.1 Limulus polyphemus
CTATTTGCTGTTATTTTTATAGGCTAAAAGGACTATTTGCTGTTATTTTTATAGGCTAAAAGGACTATCTGCTGTTATTTTTATAGGCTAAAAGGACTTTTTACTATTATTTTTATAGGCTAAAAGGATCATTTGCTGTTATTTTTATAGGCTAAAAGGACTATCTGCTGTTATTTTTATAGGCTAAAAAGGACTTTTTACTATTATTTTTATAGGCTAAAGGGACTATTTACTGTTATTTTTATAGCCTAAAAGGACTATTTACTATTATTTATAGCCTAAAAGGACTGTTTGTTGTTATTTTTATAGGCTAAAAATACTATTTGCTGTTATCTTTATAGGCTAAAGGACTATTTACTGTTATTTTATAGGCTAAAAGGACTATCTGCTGTTATTTTTATAGCCAAAGAGGACTATTTACTGTTCTTTGTTTTTAAATGATGTCTTAGCTCATTCCTGATGGTTCACTGAATGTTTTTATTTTAATTAATTTTTATGTTATTATTATTATTTATTTAACTGAGTAAGTTCGTTCCAGCAGCAATGTAGTCCAAAGATTTTAGTATCAATTTCTCGTTACAGTTTTAATTGTTAATGAAATTAAAACATTCTATTTACACTGTATCTACAGAAGATTGAGTACGTTAAACAGATTTTGAATATGCAAATCAGCAAGTCATTTGATAATCCCGGGCCGATATAAAGTCACGGTAGAACAGATTGTATAAGTAATACATTTTGACACTGTTAGGCATTTTGTACCCAGTGTGTTGCTACCGAAAATTCATCGCTTTCGAAAAGGACACGTAACAGAAATTTCTGACGTACAATATTCATACATTCAGATAATAAAGATGTGTTCAAATATACGATTTTCAATGAGAGCATGTAACATAATCAAAAAGAATCTCCGTATAGAAAAGCGACATAGATACGTTCAACCGTCGTATACCTCAGGCAGCTGGAGAATGAAACGGGCATTCATACTATTCCATACGAGTGCTGGGACACGGTGTTGGTGCAATAGATGGCTTATGGAAAGCATGCAGTGAGAAGAAGTTGGATATTGACAGGACGAAGCCTTTTACAAAGGAAACTACGCTGCTGAGCTATTGTCAAGATGCACATTCTTTAGATAGGATTGGCCGGACGCGTTGACGTGGCGAGTCTTCGAAATCGTTTAAATAAAATGCACTCAGCCTCTGTGCAGTAACCGGTTTTCGATACCTGTGGTGGGTACAGCTCGGATAGCCCTTTGTGTAGCTTTGTGATTAACTACAAACAAACAAACTATATAATAACGGCAGTGAACATAATCATATTTTGTTGTAAAGACAGTTATTAAACACAGAAACCCAAAACACAGGTAGTTTCCCTTAAAATAACAAGGTATTTTTGAATCATTACAATTATAACCAATTCTAGTTGTGAAAAGGTGTGTTTTGACGTAACAAACCTAATTACGTAACGAGTTCTATGTTCGCCAAGAGGACTTTTAACCATCACAGAGGGCGCCAGTTTGTCGAGCTGAGTGGCGAATATTTCGGCAATGTGGCGTTTGAAGTTCCGAGATTGTTCATTGGTGTCGTTTTGAGCGAATCGAATTTCTGGAATGCTACCATTTGCAAATTGCACCAGGAAGAAAGGTGTGGAATAAAAAGCACTATAATCCGGTGAAGAAGTTGCTGAAACAAAGATAAAAAAATGTTTTAACTTTGAAACCATATTATAACTAAGCTGATATATATGAAAACAGCTTCAAACCAATTATAATGACGATGTAACCTAGTCCCAACCACGAATTAGTGATTTAAATGCTATTTTCATCGGCTTCTCTCCTGAAATCTGTAAAAGGAGAATAAAATGACATCCAGCTACAACAATGACACGTGGTGCTAGTTTTTCACGAGAAATAACACTGTTCGGATTAACTTTTACACACATATTTTCCAGAAGCGGATTAACGCACGGCATCTGTGGCAAACGTCCCGGACCCCCCACAGAGTAGATTATATTTTTTAAAAGGCTGGGAAGTAGACCATCAGACTGAATGAAAGAACAGACTTGGAGATAAATTAATGTTACGACAGCGGGGGTCACGTTACGCTAATAACACGTCATATTCTCGAACGTTCACGTCCCTTCCTGAAGTCTCGAGAGGCTATTAGATATCCGGAGTCTTGTATATATAAGCCGTCAAGAAGTGACGGCAACAATGTGTGTAATTGACAGTTGAGTTACGCCTCCGGTCGTTAGTTAATTTTCCGTAAAAATTCTTTCCGAAGAAACTTTA
>NW_013676134.1:15270-16012 GCF_000517525.1 Limulus polyphemus
TAAAGTTTCTTCGGAAAGAATTTTTACGGAAAATTAACTAACGACCGGAGGCGTAACTCAACTGTCAATTACACACATTGTTGCCGTCACTTCTTGACGGCTTATATATACAAGACTCCGGATATCTAATAGCCTCTCGAGACTTCAGGAAGGGACGTGAACGTTCGAGAATATGACGTGTTACTAGAGTCATGTGACCCCCGCTGTCGTAACAATAATAATATACACTATAATACAATATTATGTCATATGAGCTTTAATTTTTCAATAGCCACATTATCAAAGATTATTTACAAAGAAATACATATGTACAACGGTAAATTGTTACCCCTCATATTTCATTAGTAACCCTTTGACGACCAAAATATTTCTGCACGAATCTTTTAAAAATATGGATTGTTTTTATAGGCCAATCATGATATTTCATGCTCTGTCCCCACAATCTTAATCCGGCCTTAATGTTATCCAGCGAACCAAAAGCACCCAAAGTTTATCATTACTGAAATGGTTTCATCAAATTTCTCACAATGCCGGGGAAAATCTTAGGAAAAAAGCTTCTTTAAGCCTGACATTTTATGTTATGGTAATATATTTCGA
The DNA here is from genome assembly GCF_000517525.1 of Limulus polyphemus. Classification (NCBI taxonomy): domain Eukaryota; kingdom Metazoa; phylum Arthropoda; class Merostomata; order Xiphosura; family Limulidae; genus Limulus; species Limulus polyphemus. The sequence goes on from NW_013676134.1 coordinate 15,868, forward strand.
AGAAGACAACGTATTTTTAGATGACGTGTAATACGGTATGCAACGTATTTTTAGACAACTTCATTATTGCACTATGTATTTATTAAACAACGTACTTATTAGAAAAACGTCTATATATGACAACTTACCTACTAGACAATGTATT
>NW_013676134.1:16301-18611 GCF_000517525.1 Limulus polyphemus
TTTGACACCGTAACCCCCTATAGCTAAATGAAGCAGTCTAAATTTGCCAACTAAAGTAGGGATTGAAAATCGTATTAAAATCTAACCAACCAGTATCACTTTAATTGTTTATGTACTTATTATTGTAGTATTTATTTTGTTTGGATATTTATTATAGCAATTCTACAAATACCTAACGATCCTATTTTCCGTTAGAATTTTATTTTTTCCCCATTTAAGAAATATAAAAATCCCCAAACAATATTTACTTACGCGTTTTTTCAGATTCCGTTGCTGTATCGTCTGACCTACCCTCAGACTCAGAGTCAGAATCAGAGTTTCCGCCAAAAAGGCCTGAAACAAAATTCTTAACAGTATTCCAAGCATTTCGAAACCAGGACCATATTCCACGCTTTCGCCGACTGAAAGAAACATGAATAAATAAACTCGTTCTGTTATTAACGTGAAAATAAATATAAAACTTCATGTACAGTAAAACCGGTGATCAAACATGTCGACCGTTGTTTAATTATAGTTGTGTTTCAAATTGATCTATGTTTGCAAGAAAACCTGGAACAGACATGTCGTCCGTTGTTCAGATATGTTTTAATGTGATCTATGTTTGCAAGAAAACCTGGAACAGACATGTCGTCAGTTGTTCAGATATGTTTTAAAGTGATCTATGTTTTGTTTGCAAGAAAACCTGGAACAGACATGTCGTCCGTTGTTCAGATATGTTTTAATGTGATCTATGTTTGCAAGAAAACCTGGAACAGACATGTCGTTCGTTGTTCAGATATGTTTGTGATCTAAATGTACTCGTTATCAGTTTACTGATTGTTTGAGATGCAGAAGTTTAATAAATCATTAGAACAAAAAGTTAAGACTGGTAAGTGAAAATAAGCCTTATGTTGCTACATGAAAGCGAAGTATTTGAAATGTAAAAACCTGTCTCGGAAATATATTTGAAGATACTTGAATGAATAATTTTGTAAGCATTATTAATTGTAAATAATTTCGATTTATTAGAAATAATTATTTCCTGCAGTTAATTATATGACAAAATGTATATTTTTATTCTAAGTCCTTTACTGAATATTTAGTGTTTAAGTTACTGTTACTACTTTATAAATGACAAAGAAATGTATTTCCTGATGTAAAAACAAATAAAGTTGATGTGAGGTTAAAAAACATTTAATATTAAGGCAAAGCATTATTAAGAAGTTGATGTGAGGTTAAGAAACATTCAATGTTAAGGCAAAGCATTATTAAGAAGTTGATGTGAGGTTAAGAAACATTCAATCTTAAGGCAAAGGATTATTAAGAAGTTGATGTGAGGTTAAGAAACATTCAATGTTAAGGCAAAGCATTATTAAGAAGTTGATGTGAGGTTAAGAAACATTCAATATTAAGGCAAAGCATTATTAAGAAGTTGATGTGAGGTTAAGAAACACTTAATATTAAGGTAAAACATTATTAAGAAGTTTATATGAGGTTAAGAAACATTCAATATTAAGCCAAAACATTATTAAGAAGTTGATGTGAGGTTAAGAAACATTTAATATTAAGGCAAAGCATTATTAAGAAGTTGATGTGAGGTTAAGAAACATTCAATATTAAGGCAAAGTATTATTAAGAAGTTGATGTGAGGTTAAGAAACACTTAATATTAAGGTAAAACATTATTAAGAAGTTTATATGAGATTAAGAAACACTTAACATGAAGGAAAAACATTATTAAGAAATTTATATGAGGTTAAGAAACCTGATTAGCAAGTTAATGTGAAGCTAAGAAGCTCTTTTTCTGTCATATTTTAAGAGCGTGACAAATTCTTTGTCTTTGTTTCTTACCTGCCGGACTTGGGGGAGAGTTCAACACGATTTACAGTAACAGCATATTTCAGAACTTCTGATCCGAACCGTTCCTTGACGTCATCTGCAACAAATATGTAAACAGGGTATTACTTTATAAGACTTCCGTCAAGTAAGACGTTATCAACATTACTCTTCAATTGTTCAAAGAACGACAACAATAAGTAGTGTTTATAGCAGTAAAATTAAGACATTATCAACATTACTCTTCAATTGTACAAAGGACGACAAAAATAAGTAGTGTTTATAACAGTGAAATTTAGACATTATCAACATTACTCTTCAACTGTTTATAGAACGACAACAGTAAGTAGTGTTTATAGCAGTAAAATTAAGACATTATCAACATTACTCTTCAATTGTTTATAGAACGACAACAATAAGTAGTGTTTATAGCAGTGAAATTAAGACATTACTAACATTACTCTTCAATTGTACAAAGGACGACAACAATAAGTAG
>NW_013676135.1:0-1467 GCF_000517525.1 Limulus polyphemus
CATCAACTACTATAGCATGGCATCTTAATATCATCATCTACTATAGCAGGACATCTTAATATCATCATCTACTATAGCAGGACATCTTAATATCATCATCTACTATAGCAGGACATCTTAATATCATCAACTAATATAGCAGGACAGCTTAATATCATCATCTACTATAGTATGACATCTTAATATCATCAACTACTATAGCATGGCATCTTAATATCATCAACTACTATAGCATGACATCTTAATATCATCAACTACTATAGCATGACATCTTAATATCATCATCTACTATAGTATGACATCTTAATATCATCAACTACTATAGCATGGCATCTTAATATCATATTCGGTCTCAAAAAATACGAAAATGTGTTCGTATGTCCGTCTTTATAAACAGACATGGAGCATTCTTGATAGAACAATGAGGAATGATATACTGCACAAGTCCACCAAGCTTCATCAAAATCCGATCAATGTTGACTGAGTTATAGCGTGAAAAATTGGTCCCCGAGTTAACAGATAGGGATTTTTTAGTTTTTCATTACCTTGACTCTCCAAAAATCTAATCACTTCTAAGTTGGATGTTAGTCCAAATGCCTACCAACTTTCGTCCAAATCCATGTAGCAGTTTCGAGAAATCCTGCTGACAAACACACACACACACGGGACGGGGGGGGGGGGCATAACCCTTGTCACCTTCAGTGGTGGAAGTAATAACCTAAACTAACTAACACCAATTTCTTTAAATTAAACAAATGTCACATTATTGACAAAATAAAGTAACAGGGAAATATAGAAACACAAATCAGAAATACAATTACGCGAAAATCGAATCAATAAATGTATAAGCAAGACAAGCTGGAAGTGTTTATAATTCTGTGCGTGTCAGACTCAGCTGAACCCTTCCAAGTCTAGGGCTAGTCTTATTTCTGACTGGATTAAGATATGTCACCACCACTTCCAATTACTATCAAGCGAAACCAGACAGCTTTAACTTCTTACTTGGTTATACAGTTGGCAACATCGCTGGTCACCAAGATCCAACAGACAATTTAGAAGACTCGTATAGCCTAGACTGGTAGAGAAGTTGAGTCACGTTTACGGGTTATAGAGAGCGACTGGTAACAGGTAGAGAGTTAATGTAACTCTAGAGTCACGTTTACGGGTTATAGAGAGCGACTGGTAACGGGTAGAGAGTTAATGTAACTCTAGAGTCACGTTTACGGGTTATAGAGAGCGACTGGTAACAGGTAGAGAGTTAATGCAACTCTAGAGTCACGTTTACGGGTTATAGAGAGCGACTGGTAACAGGTAGAGAGTTAATGCAACTCTAGAGTCACGTTTACGGGTTATAGAGAGCGACTGGTAACAGGTAGAGAGGTGATGCAACTCTAGAGTCACGTTTATGGGTTATAGAGAGCGACTGGTAACAGGTAGAGAGGTGATGCAACTCTAGAGTCACGTTTA
>NW_013676135.1:2049-7642 GCF_000517525.1 Limulus polyphemus
ATCGCGAATGTTTATAACTCCGTAATTTATTAAATTTTACACTAACATCTACTTCCATAACTTATAACATTTTATGTTCAGTTGTTTAGATTTCATGTATACTACCGTAACTATTATATGGTGTACAATTCTTTGTGCCTGTTCTTTCGTAATAATGAACGTCTAATGTTAAATCGTTTGGGCGGTACTCGAGATTATTTATGACACCCATTGTTTAATATTTTTCGGTTTGTTTTTCTTCATGCATCTCATTTTAACGCAATTAGACGTCTCTGTTCGTTTGTTAATTTCCAGTAAAAATTATTTCGGAAGAACTTCAGCGATACCAGTCCTTTCTTAAATAAAACTAGTTTATTCTTTCTCGTTACAAACTTTGTAATACACTTAATTTCCACAGTCACTTTCACTTCAACACACGCTATAATTCACAACGATTCACGAATTTTGCTTATGGTTACTACCGCTCACTTGACTCAATTATCTGTCTCTATCTCTCTATCTGTAATTGTTTCCGCTTTATCTGCCGGGCTTATATATTAAGATAGAGGGCGCCTGGAAATGACTAAAGTTGCCAAGAAAAGTCATGATCCTTCTAGAAACTAATGACGTATACCAGGGTCACGTGACTTCCGCTGTCGTAACACAATTATAAAGAATACGTTGCGTTTACAATTACAGAGAATATGGTTGACATGGCTCCCTTAGTCATCAAAAGTAAACATTTCTTTAGAAAATATCACTAGAAAGTATATTTAGTATAGGTGAACAAGAATCATATTTTTGGAAATAAAAAGGAAACGTTATGGAAACAAACATAACAAAAGAGAGAGAGAGAAAATGAGCTTTAATAAATGTCACGTTTGATAAAAAACGTTTATTTCGCTTGGAAGGCCATTTTAATTATTAAAATATTTGTTATACGGAAACATCTGTTAGCTGAGTTATTGCACAACGAAAAACATTTTAAAAGAGTTGTGTTCTGTAAATCTCCATATCTTCAGTGGGAAAGAAGACAACTTAAACTACTAATACGGTTATTGAATACTTGAGTATTTTGGTGTTATTCAGTTTGAAGAAAGCCGGTTTATTAACGTTGTGTTGTTATAGAACCTTCTGCGTTTGTTGACGTTAAACTCTCTATCCAGCTGTGATATTCTGATGTATTTTGTTGAAAGATGGAAAACCGTCTTATAATAGATATTACGTAAGAAGAAGGCGTTTTATAAACTGCAAGTGATCTAGCTAGTTAGCAGTTATCCCCTCGTGCCAGTTTAGGCCAACAGTTCCCATCCCTGAGAGTTCACAGTCTACCCTCAGCTTTGTTGAATATTTCGCATCCATCATTACTACAGCGCCTCAACCGGTTTTCGAAGTGCAGTGTCCGTGTCTTAGCAATAGCCTCTTGATTGACACGAGCCACTTTGCACTGCCACACCTTCCGAAAGAGAACGATTCAGTGCAGTAAATTCTGTTGCTACTGGTACCAGTACCGAAAGTAAAACTCTAAATCTTTTGAGAAAATTGGAAGCTTTGCAGTTTTCTCGTTAGTGATATTTTCTTAGCCTTGCTTATACAGAAGTTGTGTGTGGGTGTGCTAGTTATATTTAATTTTGAATTTCGGTTAAACAACCATAAACATACAATAGGCACGTTAAACTAACAGTGACAGTTGGAGATTGCTGCTTTCCCTCTAGTGAGTCCAATCTATCAATTAGGTTATGCGTAGATAGATAGCTCGTTGTGCAGCGTTGCGTTAAAATTCTGAAAGAAACAAACCTATATATTTTTATTTAGCAAATAGAGAAAAATAAAGATTTAAAAAAGAAAAATGACATTTTGTTTCAACTAGCTGTATATTTAGAAGACGCTTCATGAAGATTTTTTCATTGATATTCCTATAAAATACATGTTCTCTAAAGTCTGAAATTTAGACATATTTAATCAAAATTAAACTTTTTGTTTGTTTTACAGATATTATATTCCTATTGAATTTACATAAACACGCGATATATGGTAATGATATAAGGATGAGTGCCTATTCACTTACTGTGTTGTATGTGATTACCATGGATGTGGATTATTGGTTCACAGCACAATTTCCACTGCAGGAAGCTTTTGTCTGTTCCCCCCATTCTCTTTACATGCTTTATCAAGTCCACCAATAATGTGTTGACGACCACTTTCGAGGGTTTCTTTGAACAACCAAAGGTACAGAAGCCCATAGAAGTTAGCGGATGATATAAGATAAATTCCAGTTTGTACCTACATCTTGCAGAGGAGATGAAATGTTGAATTGGCTGGATGCTTTATTCTGACGGAACCTTGTCTTATTGATACCCAGTATATAAAACAAGGTCAGGCAAGCGTGGAGGACAGAACCCATATTGGAGAGTTCAGCCCCCACCCAACCCCATCCAGCAGCTATTTCTGAGATATCATGATTTAGTATTTTAAGATTTTTAAATTACCTTCATTGTGGCTCTCACTGATATGAAAGCGTTAAAATTATCTACACCCAAACTAACTCATTGCTCCTTTATGCCTTCCACCTCCTCCCACACACACACAAATATTCTTAGAAACGCCATTACAAGTAAGTATGGGCCTTGTTAAACAATCCCTGTGATATTCAGTCTTTGTCCAAGACAGAGAATTAGAACAATTCTATGTTCTTTCACATCCTGTTTATGTGGACGTCAACCGTCTACATACAGCAGCAAAGAAACTGAACAATTTACCTGAATATAATGATGAAAGAACACAATATCGTGTATAGCAATTAGTGAAAAACCACAGTAAATGAAACAAACTGTCAGAGGTCTGATATTAGAGAAACTAATCAGCCAGAAGACAACGTGAGACTGAAGAGGACGCACGAATGTTTCTCTAATGTCAGACAGTTTGTTCCGTTTACTGTGGTTTTTCACTTACCTGAATATACTTCCTAGTTAATTAAGGATGAATGTAACAATACATCCATTTGTCACATTTCAGATATTATTCGTAAAACTTTCGACAGTTAGGCTATGTGCTTTGGGTAGAGAGACTTGTGAGCACATTCTTTTGTTGCTTATATAAAACCTGAATCCGTGTAAGCTACCATATCAACAGTTGTTCCAAGAGAGCTTCCTACTTCAGCTGCAATGGGATACTTCTGTAGTAGCCACATTTTAGCTTGCCGGAATCAGCTGCAATGGGATACTTCTGTAGTAGCCACATTTTAGCTTGCCGGAATCAGCTGCAATGGGATACTTCTGTAGTAGCCACATTTTAGCTTGCCAGAATCAGCTGCAATAGAATACTTCTGTAGTAGCCACATTTTAGTAAACTTTCTTTTGCTTAACGACAAGGTTCAACACTACACGCATTTTTTTAATGCTAAAATATCGTGTCTTACATACTTTGATAATTACAGAATAGAAAAACTTCATGTTGGGAAGTCTTGTATTGTAATAACCCTTTCAGAAAGGGTCAATCATAGACGCTATCTACGAAGTATCAGGGATTTGGAATTTATTTAAGATATCATAAGATAGAGATAGCAGATTATAACCTTGATCTTAGATATAATCCATATTTAAATTGAAAGTATTATATACAAATACAGTAAATATTAATACAAATGAAAAGGACAGAATTCGAACTTAGACTTGAGCCACGTATTCGAGATATCCAACTTGTAGATATTTACGTTCGACTGTACTTATGATCAAATGTACAGTAGTAGCTTACACGTGCATTTTATTTACTTATTTCTGTTATTAATCATCTAATTTTGTTCATTATCACGTTGCGTTGTTAAAGATGGAAGCTGTCCTAACATGAAGATCTTTAATGTTTTGGTGGTAAAACTCTAGAATTCGAACATTAGACGTATTTTACAGAAGTCGAGTGTATGTACGACTATGCTGCTGTGCTATTGCCAAAAAATATATTTCTGCACAATTAAATGATGGATCCACTAATAACAGCAGGGTCGAAGATGAAATTTGCTGAGTTATGTGAATCTGAAAACCTGACTGACTTTCAAGTTGGATGAGAAATAAACAGATTGGAGACGTTTGATGTTAAGTGAAACATTTTTTTTACTTATTACACAACAACAATAAAAAGAAAGCTGCGTGTGTACTAGTGTAGACACTTATGCAAGTTTCTCTGTTGGATTCGTTTATAGAACTGCAGTCTTTCTTCTATCAAGAAGAATTTGTATGGAGATAAACACGTTGACCTTTTTATAGAATCTTATAGCAACCAACTATCAAAGTACATGACCTTTTTATAGAATCTTATAGCAACCAACTATCAAAGTACATGACCTTTTTATAGAATCTTATAGCAACCAACTATCAAAGTACGTGACCTTTATAAATAACCTTATAGCAACCAACTCATCAAAGTACGTGACCTTTTTATAGAATATTATAGCAACTAACTCATCAAAGTACGTGACCTATTTATAGTATCTTATAGCAACTAACTCTTCAAAGTGCATGAGTTTTTTATAGAACCTTAAAGCAACTAACTCATCAAAGTACGTGACCTTTAATGCGTTTGTGCGCATAATATTTGATAATTGAGACAAAAATTTCATTGGATAATGTATTTCTGACCTACAAGCAGAAGATTTAATCCTTGAATTAACAAGTCAATCCTTTTTTACAGCTCGAAGCTATTGACGACTGGCAAATGATGACAATTTCTTCAGTATTTACATGTTACAACTTAGATGGGAAAACAATCCTATCTTCTTAAGAAGCCGTTCAGAAAATTATAGAGACATAATTGAGTATTTCTAAGTGCTACTAATGAGAATTCTGTGAAGCGGAAGCTTGAATAAATGTCTCTTAAATTTTAATGTCATTCTCAGTAAGAAAGCTTAAGACCAGTTGGATTAGGAACGTCATTAGATATTAACTTCATTAACTCTAGAGGAATTAGCAATACTGCAGTTGAAATCAAACGAACATTACTTTTCTGAAACAGTGTACAATTAATCACATCACGTGATGTAACTATAGACAGTTCATCGGATATTGTACTTTATTAAAAACATTGCGATGAGGATGTCATTGATATTTTTATAATGTTCTAGAATCTAAGATGTTCAGCTTAGTTTTATGTTTTAATGTCAATCAATGTTGAGCTTCCTTTATACGAAAACTATGTTTGAATTTTAATGTGTAGTCACAGTTGTTATTCACACGCTCTTTCATGTTAAAAAGTATTATTTATATATGCCGTTTGTTCTCAATATATTAAGAAGGAGCAACTATATCTTTCTATGGGGACAGTAAAATTTCCGCTACAACTATATCTTTCTATGGGGACAGAAACATTTCCGCTACAGCTATATCTTTCTATGGGGACAGAAACATTTCCACTACAACTATATTTTTCTATGGGGACTGTAAAATTTCCGCTACAACTATATCTTTCTATAGGGACAGAAACATTTCCACTACAACTATATCTTTCTATGGGGACAGAAACATATCCGCTACAGCTATATCTTTCTATGGGGACAGAAACATATCCGCTACAGCTATATCTTTCTATGGGGACAGAAACATTTCCACTACTACTATATCTTTCT
>NW_013676135.1:8480-18070 GCF_000517525.1 Limulus polyphemus
CTACTACTATATCTTTCTATGGGGACAGTAACATTTCCGCTACTACTATATCTTTCTATGGGGACAGTAACATTTCCGCTACTACTATATCTTTCTATGGGGGACAGTAACATTTCCGCTACTACTAGTACTGGAGTTTACTTTATTCTTCTTATTGTTTTTCAACTTTTTCATTCTGTTTCTTTTATAAGAATAACGATATTATTATTATTACGAGAATTTTGACAAACTTTCTCAAGGTGGTAGGTGCTTAAAATATTCGGAGTTCTGGACTATAGGTTCGGGAACTTTCGGCGTTTCAGTATGATATCGATTATGGTATTCTGTTCTGATATTTCAATACACCAACTGGGGAAATCTTGGCACGGGCCCCGTGTGCCAGCGCCTAGCAACACCTCTAGCTTTAGTTACGGGTACCAATAATAGTTCTAAAAAGCTAAATACTAAAATATACAAAATAACTTTAAAGACACCAAGTAACTTAAAAAAACACACCTCACACTTGCCTACCTGTAGTCGACAAGAACAGATTTCTGATAAATAATCAAACGAGGTTGCGCGCAGGAGTTTAGATTGGACCACTACTGGGGAAAGGAGAGTGTACACGTTAAAGACACACACACACATAATATGTATATAAATATAAACCATAAACCAATTATTGGGGGCCCGTGCCCCTCATTTTAGGTGACTACGAAAACTAGCCGTTCTTGTCATTAACAAATAATTATGCGTAAGTACACAGCCGCATGTTCCATTCTCTGAAGTGTTACATAATGGGCCATGTATTTGGAGCTAATTTTGAACTGATAAACAAGAGGGAATGCAGCTAGTCAACAACGCCCACTGTCAACTCTTGGGTTACTACTAATCCTGACCGAAAAGTAGTGTTTAACCGTCACTCTTATAGCGCACCCACGTTATCAAATTGCGCAGCACGTTTTTTTCTTCGACGGGACGCAAACCACTAACTCTCGGACTAACAATCTGGGCACATTAAACAGTAGGCAACGCACTGCCTATGTGGTAATGGTACATGAGTAACATCTACTACTAGCCTTTGTACATTTTATGCTCTTTTATCCGTACTATTTGCTAATTTTAATGTAAAAGCATAATTATATAACGACTATTAGCGTTGAATTAAAACAAAAGACACCCCCCAGTGGCACAGTGGTATATCTGAAGACTTACAACTCTAGAAACTGGGTTTCGATTCCCGTGTTGGGCAGAGCACAGACAGCCCATTGTATAGCTTTGTGCTTAACTTCAAAAACAACAAACAAACAAAAGACATTCCCGTGGTGGGCAGAGCACAGACAGCCCATTGTATAGCTTTGTGCTTAACTTCAAAAACAACAAACAAACAAAAGACATAATCGTAGAGAAAACTCAGCAACTTTGAAAAATAATTTAAAATGAGCCTATTCGACGTTCCACAATGCAGTCTTAGAGCTTAATTCTTAGGTATAACTAAACATAGTTAAAATCGTTTTATCAGTTTTGAGTTACATTCTGGTTCACATAAAGGTATTGATGGCTCAACCAGTAAGTTTGGGGACACCACTAGGTGGCGCTAAGAAAATAATAAATTTCTAATAATATATTATTTATCTATTCAACATTAAACGAAGAATATTCCATGTGAAACGTTACTTGCAGTGCTGCACTTTTCGAATTCGTTTACTTCCTTGTTTATTGGTGCAAGTTTCTCTGACATGTTGAGTGATCAAGTATAAAAGTGTTGTTGTTACGATGGAGGGTTCATTTACCCAAGACCTGACTGTTAACTTCCTGTTGTTTTTTTGTGTTTGTGTATCTAGAATAGGGAATGACTTTCTTTTTATAAGTTTCCACATACATATTTCTATTTATAATAGCTACCACCTTATCCCTCGCTTAAGAATCGCCATGTCTAAGTACTTTCCCGTGCTGAAAGGGAGTGGGTTGCCAGGTTGTTTTATTTTTTCCGAGTTCTCAATTTTGGAGACTTCTAGAGATGAGGCAGGAACTGGCACATTATCAGCGCCGCCACGTGAGCAAACAACGATATTTTTAGCGTGGTGGAGTACTTGTTTGCTCAGATTAGTGTTCAACAACAGAATTCGAAAAAGAAAAGAAAAAAAAACGTTATTTTGTTATCCACAACGAATGAGTTTTTTGTCAAAGTTGAAAGAGTCCAATGTATTTCTTGTTTTGTATAGTTTGTTTGGAGCGTTTTATGTTGTCTCAAGATTAAACCGTGTTTAACTATTGCTTGATTGAAGGAGAATGAAAGGAAGAAACGGAAATAATTCATTATTTCAGCATTCTTCTGCCACGAAAATATTTGTCAACCAAATCGCTTTGCTCGAGACTCAATTACACAGGTGTATAAAACTCACGCTAGATGTCGCTAGTGAGTAACCCTAATAAACGAATATCTAGCACAGGGCTGCTCTTTTTTCAATGATTTATGATACAGGTATGATGATTGGTAGGTATAATTATTACTGATCACCTGATGAAGTGTTGTTATTCATGAAGATGTATCTGTAGTAAATTTATAAAGCTATGATAATTAATTTGGGTTGTGTAAATAGTAGTAGTTTACATTGAACTAATCACTCATGTTCACTTGGGTTGTGTTTGTGTTTTCTTATAACAAATCCACATCAGGCTACCTGCTGTGTCCACCGAGGGGAATCGAACCCCTAATTCTAGCATTGTAAATCCGAAGACTTACCGCTGTCTCACCGGGGACTGTTCCATTCGGACATTTATTGTCCCCCAGTGGAACAGCGGTAAGTCTAGTGACTTAGAACGTTAAAATCCGGGGTTCGATTCTCCGCGGTGGACACAATAAGTAGCCTAATGTGACTTTGTTCTCAAACAAACGGACTGTAATTGAAATTTTAAAAAAATAATCATTTAACGTTTATGTTAACAGTTAGTTTATTAGTTTCTAACCAATAAAATAAGTAAAAAAGAAATAATAATGATACATTTTTCATATGAAACTTACATGTTATCATTCTAAAAAAACTTGCCCAGTTCTTGCTGTATATATATTTCACTGTTTTCACCAAAGAGAAATAAATTTTTCAGTTCTTGCTTTGAATGGTCCACTGTTTTAACAGGTAAATTCAATCATTAATTTATTTGTTAACTTCGCGCAAAGCTAGTCGGTGAATGTCTTTGCTAGCCTTCTCTAATTTTGAAGTGATAAACTATAGGAAAAATATCTAGTCGACATCACCCACCGCCAACTCTTGGGTTACTCTTTAACAACAAATAATAGGATTCACAGCCACGTTATAACGTCCCCCACGACTAAAAGGGCGAGCATGTTCGGTGATGAGATTCGAACCCGTGACCTGCAGATTGCGAATTGAGTTCCCTAACCATCAGGCCATGCCAGGCCTTCAATCACTAATATTAAAATGCCAAAACATGAATGCTTAATGTTACTCGTAGAAATATACTTGACACCCAATACTACAGTGATGGAAGAGTTTATTGCAATGTTTTCATATTTTTCTTATGAATCATCATCTGTTTTGATCCCTAACGTATGTGTTTCATGAATGATGCAATACTGTCTGATTATTACGTCAACAGTTTTATAGGCTGTCTGGGTTTTTACATCAGCCGGTTTTTTGGCTATAAATAGAGATTCTTAGTGAGGGTCAGTTTAGAATTCTATCTGCTACGACGAGCATGTGAAGCTATCATGGCCAAGGGTTGCGAGTTAACTCCGTGGGAAAACAAACAGCGATTGTTTCTTTGAGCAAAGATGGACAAGGCAGATTGCTAGAAGAATTAATGTTAACCAGTCTATTGTGAGCCACTGGGTGCAGATATATAGAGACTGGCTGTGTGGAGTGGTGGAAGAGAAAGGGTAGAAATAAAGCTTCCACGGCAGCTGACGGTTATGTTCTGAATCACATGAGCCAGCAGAATCGACGACTGTTGGCCACAGATCTCAAAAGAAAATAGCAGGAAACTCCAGGGATCACTGTCACCAAGTAGTGCAGCATCCGATTTCGCCTGTGCTCCCTGAAAGATGGCCAAGAAAGAAAACCCTCCTCACCAACAAGATGAGGCTCAACTGGGCCACAGAACATGCCCACTGGACTGAAACAATGTGGAGCAAAATTATCTTCTTAGAGAAATCAAAGTTCAACCTGCACGGGTCTGATGGTAAACACTTTATATGACGTCGGTGTGGAGAAGAGTTTCATCCAGTGTGTTTGAATGCAACTGTGAATCATCATCAGAGTCATGTGATATGGGGATGCATCTTTGGCCAGGGTTTGTCACGCCTACATTTTGTGAATAGCACTGTTAGGGCCGACAAGTACAACGAGATCCTCGAGTCCAGTTCGGAATTAATTCAGTGGAACTGACCAGTGCACATTCCAGGATGACACTACTCAATGCCACAGGGCTGAAGAGGTTTGGTAATATTTATACACTCTATACAGTAGATGGGACATAAAGAGGAGAATTCGCTCTACGTGTATTGAAAAGACATCTTAGTCGTTCGCCTGAAGCAATGAAATAAAACCTATCTTCAAAGAGAGAGAGGATCAAGACATTATGCTAACCAGGCAACAACCAAAACCTTAACCTTAACGAAAATTGCAGGAAGATAATGTATAACAAAGTGCAGGACAAGAATCCAAACCACATGAAACCCTAATCCGCATATGGTATCATGAAGTCACGCCACCATCCAGTCCCTCTGGTACTATATGCCACGACGACATCAAACAGTTATCAATGCCAGTGGGGCCACAATCAAATATTAAAACAAAAAACAGACTCTGTGACCACTTTTTGTCAATTGCATTAGTAGCGTTATCTTTAAGTCTAAGTTTTCTTACTCGGAGAAAATTTTTGTAGGTGCTAAGTGTTTATTAATCATCTCCCATAATACGTTTGTCACGGTTGGTTTGTTAATAAAGATGCATATATGTGTTTGGATGAGTCGGCTTACACCACACAATGTCTATAACCGTTTTCCACTATTTCTGACACTTCCACAATACACAGTCTCGTAAAAAAAGTACAGAAACTAATAAAAGTGTGAAAAAAATTGGATGATGCAATAATTTTTTTCCACTACTGTAATTCGTTATTATTAAGATACAAAAATATAACCACACTAAAAAATACGTTGTTATAAATATAGGTTTTACAATAATCGAATAACTACGTAGAATGAAACACCGTGGCATTAATAAGATGCCAAAATACGTTAAATTACGAACACCTTCGGTAGTACACATTAAAACACAACTAAAGCCTAGACGTACTAACAAACGTGCGTAGTTAAGGAAAATGTGATGACACGGGTTATTATAAACTAACGTTTAGCTATATTTGTTGTTAAGAGTAAATGACAGTTTATATAGCTGGGCTATAAATGGACAGCGGTAAATATACGGATTTACAACGCTAAAATCAGGGGTTCGATTCTCTTCGGTGAACTCAGCAGATAGTGGCTTTCTTATAAAAAACACACACACAAATGATGCTTTGATGCACTTACAAAGTCATCCAGATACATTGAAAAGGAAGTTAAGGTACAAATGATTATGTTCGAATAACTGGACTACAAATAACACTTATAATGTTGCGTAGATACACTGAAAGTAGCGCTTACTTACAGTGGTACGTTCGAATAACAGCAGAACCAGTGATGCCTAGATACATTTATAGGATTGGTTAATTATACTTGCATCAATATAATTATTACATGCTCTAATTATAGGATAAACTTACAATATAGCAGCTAAGAGAAATCGTTTGTCTTTGTCTTGTTGCTATTGTAAAGAACTGATTAGATGGTAGGCATTGGAATATATCTACAGAGTCATAAATCAGTAGATTAAAAAGCAAATGTTGTAATTACGGTATGCTTAAAACGTATTAGCGACTGAGTTAAGCCTATTTTGCACTCGCTAATACGGTATAGCTACAACAGAACACCTTTACTCAGGTTTTCTCTGTTGACAATAAATTGATATTCATTTGATGTTCAACATAATCTCAATATTCACAATGTTAAAAATGCAATTGAAACCAGTTAATGGTATGAATCATTTACTTTAACAAAACATTAAAAGTTGCGTGACGTGGATTTCAAAGTATAGCAAAAACTTTCGAGAAAACTGCTATTTTTCAAAGTCAAGTATAAGCATGTTACTTATATGTAAAAATTGTACCGCATCGTTAAGCATATAATTTGTAAATAATTAGATTTCAAAGAAAAATTTTTGTACGTTAATAAGTAATTAGTCAGCCCTATACACGGCAGAAAAAAATAACAACTAATGTTTACAGATAAAACTAAGTTCGGGTTGTATCTTATAATCATCTAAGAAAAAATCTAATCTCATCAAAAGGGTTTTAAAACTATATAGATATAGAAGCTACAAGGTTTGTAGTATACGACTTGCCTTATGTTGCTGTTACCAACTAAAATATATGTTTAGTTTTGATGTATAATTCTTTACTCACATAAACGTGAAAAACCAACAAACTGTGCATTCCACCACTATATGAGGCCTACTTTGTTCATTTCCTTTGCTCTTCCAAGCAGTACTGATAGGCTGTGAATTCAACGAAATTAGTCTACTGTAGCGGAAGTAGCGAATCAAACAAGAGATTCAGTCTTCACTGAAACTCACGTTTCGGTGAAGAGGAGAAATTAACAAATAAACTAAACTATCTGTTAAAACATAAAATGGAGGAACCAGGAAAAGGCCCGTGAGGCAGGTTATGGCTTGGTTTGTTTTGAATTTCGCACAAAGCTACACGAGACCTATCTGCGCTAGCCGTCCTTAAGTTAGCAGTGTAAGACTAGAGGGAAGGCAGCTAGTCATCACCACCAACCGCCAACTTTGGGCTACTCTTTTACCAACGAATAGTGGGATTGACCGTCACTTTATAACGCCCCGACGGCTGAAAGGGCGAGCATGTTTGGTGGGACGGCGATTCGAACCCACGACCCTCAGATTGCGAGGCGAGCGCCCTAACCACCTGGTCATGCCGTGCCAGGGGCAGCTTATAACTGTTAGTAATTTTAAGGCTTTTAATTAAAGTTTTGTTTACAGACAAATCAAGTAATTATGTTACTGAAAATTTATTTTGACTTAGTTTCTATTTTATTTTTCGTTAGGTTTACTTATCATTGTCAGATAGATATATTTGAATAACGGAACAAAACCAACTGCAGTGTCAACAGCGATACTGCATTACTAAGCAACAAATAAAAGTAAGTAAAATACAATTGTTTAAATAGGGGAAAATAAAAATAAGTATAATCTCAAACCCGAATACTGGATAATAATAGGATTATTAATAATATAATATAGAATTAATAGAATAGAATTAATAATAAAATAATAGGATTTATGTTATTTTCTCTGTAAATTTTTATCGACAGGTTTCTCCAATGTAACAATTACCACAGTCTTTATACGAACTTTGATACAAAGATCCTGAAGTATCCTTGTTAACAAATTTGTGCGATACAGGTTGATCTTTTTTGTTGCTAGTAGGAAGGAAAGTTTCACATCTAAATCCATGTTGTATTTTTTAACTGTTTTTAACCAAGTATTTTGGATGGCATGCGAAAAGAAAGCCTACAGGTATATATGATAATAAAAATGATGAAAAACCTAAATCACTGGTTGTATTTTCAGGTTATAATTAACTTTCTAGGAATGATAAAGCTTTATTTATAACTGTGAAAGGATAATAACACTTGTCTTGCTAATGAAGATGTGATTTTAACACGTTTATCTATGTTGGAAAAGCCTTTTGAGAAGAGTAAATATTTTAGCTGTTTGAAAAGGGTCGTCGTGATCCCTATTTTTATGTATGGGATCATGCCAAGACTTGCAATGATTATATATTCCCGAATGTGTATCTTTACGAGAAACACTAGTATGGAATCCATTTTTCAGTTTTTAAAATAAAAATATTGTGGTTTACATGATGTATTTCTTTTGTTAAATTAAATACCACAAGATATATGATTAAACTAATTAATTAATCCCCTGTTTGTTTATAAATGATTCACTGTCGTGTTTCGACCGACTTACAGAAGTAATTATAAGATTCACTCTAATTTGTTAGGCCTTAATTCATAGTGTAAAAGGAATACCAATTTTCTCAAAAAAAAAGGTATCGTACATCTATCTCTATGCAATCAAATTTAAATGACCTGTCATTTACCCAAACAGACATATAGATCTTATAGTATTAATTTTTCAACTTTTAAAAAAAATTATTTGTTTTTGCTCCGTTACCATAAAACGTTAAAACATAGTTTTGATATGATGCAGACGATATTTCACTCCACAGAAGAAAAAAACAAGACTGATTAATTAAAGACATATAGTGTCTTTGTATTATATTTGTACATTGTTGTTAGAAACCAAATGTTCAATGTCTGATTTCGCGATTTGTACAGCAAGTTGGTTTCGTTAGAAGTAAATTTACTATTTTCTTGCAGCATTGTATCTTTAAACTTCCAAATCAGTACACTCTCCTTTGATTAATCACAAGTAGACAGAGAAGTCACACAATAACCGTAGTAGATATTCACAAACTGTTTGCATCCTTAGATTTAACAACCGTCAACTGTCTTTGCTTTAAACAGAACTTGTGGGTTTATTGAGATACAGGTGTTTGTCGAACATCCGAGAAGTGCTCTCAATAAACTTGCCCAGTCTTTCTAAAAATAACCACAGAGCGGTGCGTTGTTTTCCTTTACTAGTCTGAAAAACACATACAGGTGGCGCTCAATAAGGTATCGTTCCGATTTCAATCACAGGCAAGCCAAACATAGAAACTGCTGACACTATATCCCGTAATTAGAGGGTTTAGCAGATTATAGAAGTTAGCTTTGGAAAAAAAAGAGTGTATGAAATAGTGTTGAAATACGTTTTAGTAGGGTGTATTTATCGACATATCATGTAAATATGTATTGTAAAACATAATTCATTTACAAAATATTGAACTAAAAAGTGAGTTTTGAGGGCTGACACATATAGTTTAAATGAAAAAAAAGTGGCGTAAAGATAAAACTATATTTAATCTGAATGAAGAACGGTTATTTTATTACCCCGGTCGTTTTTCGGTGCTAGAGGCTATTCTCATGCTGACCAAGTGTTAGCAGAAGAATGCGGATCCTCCCCGTCTGAGTAGGTTCAGCAGCGACTCTTCTAGCGCCCCATCCTTCCTTCATTGACCTCTGAACAAAGGTCAGATATACAACTGAGGATAATTATTTGCACGTGTTCTGATATTCACGTACTGAATTGTCGTTATTGTTGAACTCCGCCAACGTCTAGTTGGTTTCCAATGTTTGTCAGTTTTGGAGAAATTATAAATCCTTTATGTAAAGAAAGGTGAGCGTATATCCTAGAATATCTTGAATGCAATAATAACAGTATTGAAGAAGAATATATTACATGGAAATCAAAAAGTAATTATCTGGATTGTTTGTCTATATATTTTAGTAAATATGTTTGTTTGTTTTTAATTAAGTACAAAGCTACACAATGGGCTATCTATGCTCTGCCCACCACGGG
>NW_013676136.1:0-5100 GCF_000517525.1 Limulus polyphemus
TTCATCTCTCGGATCATCAGGTCACGAACTTTATGTGTTCTGTTCTACACTCTCCATTTCTCTCCCTCTCTCTGGACACATAAGATGCAAGGTAAACCAAACAATACACAGGATATGTCTGATTAGTTTTGGTGCAAGAGCACGAAACAAGACAAGCCCCCTTGTCCAAAGTTCATGCCCACTTGTTACACTCTGTTAGCCAGTGTGATTAATTCTTGAAAGAACAAAAACCATTTTGCTACTGATATTTAAGGTGGACAGAAGGGATAACAAGCATTTCTTAGAACTATGAATATCTAAATAAAATACTTGAAAACTACTGCAACACTATATATATCCAGTTATTAAAGCAACAGCAAAGGGGATTTAAAAATGGCATTCATTTCTCAGGGCTCGTGTTCCTTTATTTCATCTTATAACATTTTGTTTTAAAATAAAACCAATCTATCGATGTCACATATTATACAGTTACAAGGAACTTTATTAAAACTTTATTACAATTATATCTAATCAGTTTGACAAAAGACAGTCATCATAACAAACCGGATAGTTATGGTCACTGTCTAGTTTATATTGACACAGCTTATGTCAGTGACATCCCATCTTTAACAGATGAATAATGGATGGTTATGGTCACTGTCTAGTTTATATTGACACGGCTTTTGTCAGTAACGTCCCATCTCTAACAGATGAATAATGGATGGTTATGGTCACTGTCTAGATTATATTGACATGGCTTATTTTCTCCATGATGCATTTTGAGGTCAAGTTGTTTAAAGATAACAAAGTACTTTTCTAGCTGCACAGCATATTATTCATCTGTTAGAGATGGGACGTTACTGACATAAGCCGTGTCAATATAAACTAGACAGTGACCATAACCATCCATTATTCATCTGTTAGAGATGGGACGTTACTGACATAAGCCGTGTCAATATAAACTCGACAGTAAATTTTATGCTTGTCCATAAAACACCTGTCAATGCCAGACTTACAAAAGGTAATAGTAAAAAGGATGGCATAAGATACCACAACTTTAATTTAATGTGCACTTCAAGTATTATGTTGTTGACCCTCTACACTTGAAATGCCCAACAGACTCGAATCGTTCATCCATCTGCTTGTCTATTTAAACTCGATATTTGGGAAGGTCCACGAAACAGAAATTGGTCCAACTAATTTGTCACAAAAAGTTGTGATACTAGGCAGACAACTCTACTATTTTGGTGATATATATAAACAAAAAAACCGAGGGTTTATACCAAGCTATAGTTATGATACAATTTGTACTAATAAAGACCATTCACACTAGATTACTGTTCAACATTTTCAAGCTACTGAAATACCAAGTTCAGTGTGTGTATGTATGCATCTATATATTATAATATATTAAGTTCACATTTAACAAACATGACTTCCAAAAAAGCCCGAAAAGAATGTATAAGATGCTTATAACTCGTCACATATTTTCTTATATAGAGGATAGTTAAACTAATTTAGGTTCTAAACCATTACATTATACGCTGAACCACTGTATTGTTTGGACTATCTATTATAACTCAAATGTTACAAAACTTACTGCTTCGTGATGTGATATAAAACGTAACCCAAGTCATTCAAATCAAGGTAATAAAATTCTGAGTTGATTCAATGTTCTCAACTACCAATAATTCGGCCAAACGCACCTGTAACAATACTAAATAACACATTAACTTACACTGTTTATTATAATTATTTGAATTTCTACTGATTTTTCTTAACACCATTATAACAACCCAATTTTGTACTATATAGCCTTCTGGCATTGATAGAACACCTAGTGGTAAACTCAGCCAACAACGTTTGCCAAGAATTACTACTGTCTTCTTCTCAAGTTGATGGAACATGTAATGGTAATACAATCAACAATAGTTGTCAAGAATAACAATAAAATATTCCTCTAATAAGTTTTATTAACTTGTTCCAACAGTCTTTTCTAACAGGTATAAACTACACCTCTTATCAGTTTCAGTACTTTCTATAAAAATGAAAATAAAGTCGTAAAATACTTCCACATTTATACATCCCAAGAAGTGGTCTTTCATTCTGATAAATTGGTGTTGAAAAATAAAGTTAATACAATAACATAGTACTTGTGATAACTCAGTTTTATACAACGTTGAATAGTTTACAAAGTGTTAGGATTATGTATTAAATGTTATCAAATTATTAACAAGTGGATCTTCATCTTTACCGGAATAAAAATGACAAAAGGAGGTAAACTTAGGAACATAGACTATATATATAAGCTATAAGTAAAGCTAACTAAAGACAAACCAGTTCATGAAATCCCAGACGTAAGTAAATTATATACGCATTGAACGCCCGCTCGAACACGCTATATTTTTCTTGGACGTGAGTATTGACCTCTCCTTCAGAATGTTCCGCTTAAACGTCTTTGAAGCTGCAGATCACCATGGCAACAGTGTGGAGAAGAAAGAGTCGGTTACCATAGTAACACGAACTAAATTTTTTTTTAAATATCAAAACAATTTGGCGGCTTTCTCGGTAGAGATAATAATTCTAAATTTTTCTCATTGTTTCTTTTTTTTTTGGTAGTCAAAAGTTTAAATTTGGTATTAATTATACATACAGTTATCATCATTATATGTCCTAACTTCGAAGAACAATCTCAAACTACGAAACGAATTCAGTTTTCTCTTAATACATGGTTTGACGATTTAAACAAAAACAACCCTTTATACACAGTACCTTTCCTGTTGTATTTCCATTTGTGTGTATAAGTAACTACTAGGTTGTTTTCCGTCCACTGCAACTACAGATAAATATCTTGACAGCCAAGACCTACGAAATAAATACTCATCCCCAGAAGGAAAGTAAAAACACGTGTTTGTTTCAGATATTCGCGAAACTCTACGCGTTAGAGTCCCTTATATTTTGAAGAGATAAAGTAGAGAGTAATTAAACAGTCAAACGTACTCTACACCAAGTCTTGGGCTACTCTTAATTAAATAGGTGAATCTGACCGTCACTCTTATAACATATCCACAACCCAAAAATGCAGAGCGCAATTTTGCGGCAACGAGACGTCAACCATAGATCCTATGATTCACAGTCCAGGACGCTAACTACTACGCTACCAGCAGCCCTCCAGAAACAAAAATAGTAAGACGAAACAATTTTGATGGTAACGAGACGTCAACCATAGATCCTATGATTCACAGTCCAGGACGCTAACTACTACGCTACCAGCAGCCCTCCAGAAACAAAAATAGTAAGACGAAACAATTTTGATGGTAACGATCACAGAAATACAAAATTCCTCGCGTGAAATCAACCACCACGCATACTCCAGTCCATCAACATGATAATTCATTTCTGAAGTACTTGTTACTAAAGGTTGTTGGTTTACACGAGGGTTGTACGTGCTTGCCGTTCCTAATTTTGAAGTTATAGACTAGAGGAAAGGCAGCTCGTCAACTTCACCCACCGCATACTTTTGGGCCACTCTTACCAGACTGAATACTGCTATTTGACTGTCACTGTTAGAACGAATGCACATACGCCACCAAAATGCTGAGAGCGATTTCCTTTTGGTGACAGTGGGACGCGAACCAAGAACCTCAGATATTCAATCCGGCACCTAGCAACCGGGCCACGCTCGGCCGTCATTAAACATTTTTGATAAAAAAATCATATCAACAATTCCTTTTCAATATTTCATAATTCCTTAATTACAACGAATTTGATTTTTTAAAAAAATCTGCAAATTATAACTTGATGTACTGGGGGGGGTCCTCTCTATACACGAATATGATCATTACCGAAAAATTAACTTTAACAATTTATCAGATAACAAATTATACGGAAGTATGTGGAATAGTACCTATTATTTTTATTTAGTGAAAAGTTTAAAGCAGGCCCCGTCAACTCCGTGGTAAGAGCATCCCAACCTGTGAGATATTTTTATACGAAAAGCTGTATGAAAAATTAGAGACGGAAAACCTAGTTTGAGGACGGCTTGAATGGGTAGTGAAAGAAACTACTACTAATGAACAACGTTTCGATAGGCTGATGATGACGTAAGCTTGTCGAAACGCCGTACATTCGTAATAAAGTTCCTTTTACTACCCATTCAAGCCGTCTCTAAACTTTACTTTCTAAGAAGCGAATTCCTCGTCGTCAAATTCAAAACGCGTATCTTGTTTCGCATTATGTAAATAGTTTCGGCTTTTTCTTTCAAGCTTATTATTTAATGTGTTTGTTTGTAGTTATGCACAAAGCTACACAATGGGTTATCTGTGCTCTGCTCACCACGGATATCGAAACCCGGTTTCTAGCGTTGTAATTCCTCAGACATATCGCTGAGTCACTGGGTATTCAATGTGAGTTGAAAATCCTACCTACAATCCTGTATATCTACACACATTGCCACATAATAAAACAAAATCTCTAGTAACAATTAATTATACACACAAATTCTATAACTTAGTATATAATGCCCTAAAGAAGTCGTTGTCAGTCAACATCGATACAGTTGTTTGTGCTAAAAATAGGCTTAACTGATTAGAGGAAACTATAAATTAAAGTAATAGATAAATACATCGGTTACCCATATTTACATCAGACCAACAAAAACCTAGATATTTAGTGTTAACTTTCATAAACTTAGTAACTGTCTGCTATCAATGCCTACAATATCACAGTGATGAGTGAAATGTAAAAACTACTTCGATCAGCTACCGAGAATGTTACGTTTTACAATTATGTACGTTAAGAGTCAATCACTGTAGAAGTAGTCGTTGTCTAATTTACGTGGCAAGTTAACGACCACAACTTTCTATCACTGCTAAAACGGTCTTGTTTCGCCGATAATGAAGGTTGTATTCAGTAACAAAATGATTATTTTGGTTTGTTACTACCAAAACTGTCGAGACACCACAGCTTCCTAAATGACGTTACTACCAAAACTGTTGAGACACTACAGCTTCCAAAATGATGTTACTACCAAAACTGTTGAGACACCACAGCTTCCTAAATTACGTTACTATCAAAACTGTTGAGACACCACAGCTTCCTAAATGATGTTACTACCAAAAC
>NW_013676136.1:5910-17458 GCF_000517525.1 Limulus polyphemus
AACTTTAGTTATTTAAAGGATAATGATAAAGAAGTAGGTGTTATAAACAACTTTAGTTATTTAAAGGATAATGATAAAGAAGTAGGTGTTATAAACAACTTTAGTTATTTAAAGGATAATGATAAAGTAGGTGTTATAAACAACTTTAGTTATTTAAAGGATAATGATAAAGAAGTAGGTGTTATAAACAACTTTAGTTATTTAAAGGATAATGATAAAGTAGGTGTTATAAACAACTTTAGTTATTTAAAGGATAATAATAAAGTAGGTGTTATAAACAACTTTACTTATTTAAAGGATAATGATAAAGAAGTAGGTGTTCATGTAACTGTGTCTCATATAAGTAGGTTTTTTCCCTGTTCTTTTATTTTTTGTTCTTTCAATTAGAATAAAAGTCAGTAAGCAGGTATTGCACTGTATGAGTATAGCTTCCAGGTTGTTGAATACTTAAGGCTTCAGTACTGTATTAATATTTGTATGTAAGTGTACATTGCCCATGTTTTTAGGCCTACAGATGATCAAAGTGCTGGTATTCACACTTATTATACAGAAATAAAAAATACTATAATTCAGTTTACACCATTCTATATATATCTGAGGTTTTGTTTAACTCTTTCAACCGCGTCTGATGTTTTGTATAACTCTTTCAACCGCATCTGAGGTTTTGTATCACTCTTTCAACCGCGTCTGATGTTTTGTATAACTCTTTCAGCTGTATCTGAGGTTTTGTATAACTCTTTCAACTTTATCTGAGGTTTTGTATAACTCTTTCAGCTGTATCTGAGGTTTTGTATCACTCTTTCAACCGCGTCTAATGTTTTGTATAACTCTTTCAGCAGTATCTGAGGTTTTGTATAACTCTTTCAGCAGTATCTGAGGTTTTGTATAACTCTTTCAACTGTATCTGAGGTTTTGTATCACTCTTTCAGCAGTATCTGAGGTTTTGTATCACTATGAAACCTCATATACAGTTGAAAGTGTGATACGAAACCTCATATACGGTTGAAAGTGTGATACGAAACCTCAGATACGGTTGAAAGAGTGATACAAAACCTCAGATACTGCTGAAAGTATGATACAAAACCTCAGATACTGCTGAAAGTATCACACTTTCAACTGTATATGAGGTTTCATATCACAAAAGTAACATGTATGTTGCCCGTCATATGGTATGTATTTGAGTTGTGTTGTTCAAGAATAAAATTAAAGTTATATGAAAAAGTGTAATAAAAAATAATTTCAATGTTAAATTTAAATCATATTTTACTTTTGTTATTAATTTCCTGAAACTAAGCCTGAACAGTCAGGAAAAAATCTTGGATGCAACTGTCAAAGCAGGGTATAACTACTTATGAAAGCCAGAAAATTAAGATTTCTGGAAATCTACACTAAGTTGTATAATTTACAGCAAGTTCATTAGTAACACACTATTGTTACATTTCTTGGGATAACTGGGTTAATATATTGATCATAATATTTTCAGAAGTAACTCAATCTGTTTCCAAGTTTTTATTTTGTATATGGATTATAAAACAAAACATTCAAATGCATTTTTTATCCTTTACTGACACAGTTATTTATAGTCACCAAAAGTTATCATAGAATTTTAAACTTCTTCAAATTTGTATTAATAAGTATTCTCTTGAGGTGGAATAAATAGAGACACTCAAAATTTATCAGCTGTAATATCATTATTAAAGAAATCGGTTGAACAATGGCTTCTTAAGGACTACAGTATCCTGAAACAGGAGATTTCAATAAGCATTTGCGACCGTTAGACAAAATATTACTTTTTGAGTTTGTGATCCTTTCACGTTTTGACAATAATAAAAAAAAAGAACACACAAGAATTAAGTCATTGAATGCATTCTTTTAAGAGGTCCAAAAACAGGAGTAAAGGTTTGCCATCTTTTTCCCAATTAAAATAACGACATACAATGAATTAATTGATCCATACATTTACTAATAATAATTTATTCCGAGAGGTGGTGTACTGTTTGAGAGACGGGTTTTAGTTTCAGTCGATGTATGGTTTTCTCACACAAGTGTTTACTTTATCGAATATTGTTTTTGTAAATAAGAAATAAGCAGATTTTGATGGTTATTGTTTTCCTTATCGAAGAGAAAAAAAAATTAACTTGGTTTTAGGCTTACCTCCTTCATAACATATAACGGTGGTAGTATATTCAAGATGAGCATCATGACCTTAAAATCTGACCGTTAGAGGTCAGAAATAGAACCACATTTTAAATTACAGCACGGCCGCCTAAGAAGGTGTGTGTGTGTGTGAGAGAGAGAGAGAGAGAGAGAAGTAAAGGCAAATAAAATCGCAAGGAATATACCACGGTAACAAGCGGAACGACAAGGATAACATAATACCATTCAAAAGGTTCCTGCGCCTCCAAGCGCCACATGACGAAGTTAAAGGTTTTTCATCGTCAAAACAAATATTCATATTGACGGTTTCTACCCAGTAGCTAACGTTTAACCGATATCAACCACGCCTCCGCATTCTGTGAAGAAGATTCAAAAAACGTTTTCTTGGAAAGCTAATACGTAACTGAAATACCCACCTAAACACTCGAAACTATATTAATGATTACGCACGATAACAATTTTATAGAACTAACATAAACAAAACGTTAATCCTTAAAAAGAAAAACGATGGTAATATCATCACGACCAGTAACATGTATATTATTCATTTGTTTATATTTACTGAACTGAAAACACCAAAAAAACGTTAACATTTATTTTTTATTAGTAAAAATATTACATACTGATACTCGAACGATCATAAAATTACAAAAGGCTCCGTATATTTCAGAATACATATTCTACTGTTTACTTTTCACAAAAAGATTTACGTAACTTCTGTAATTTTATTTTCACTCCTGGTGTCCATCTTTTTTACTTCTTTATAATGCCCCATTACTCCTCAACTTGAAGTACTGATTACGTTATTAAAAGGAAACTTTTTTTTTTTTTTTATGAACGTGGAATTATTATTAAACAAATTAAGAGATGCAGGAAAATGTAAATTAAACATAATATTTACTTAATTGTAAATTTCACAATTAATTCCACACATTTGGATTAAAAACTTCTTCATCTCTGTTAAAATAAAGAATCTACACATTAACACTCAAGTCACTGACAATAATAATTGTAGAACAAAGTTTTCTTTTTATAAAAACGACCAAATTTCGTATTATTGATGTAGTACATTTCTGAATAATTGTGTTTTTTTTCTAGCAGGGGTCTCTGTGTGTCATTTTATTTCGCTGAGTTCATAGAAAGATCTGCACGTGTATCGTTCCATATGTAGGCCTACTGAATACTGGCACAACAGTTTCTAGAAATTCACCAGCTTCTTCATATCACTGAATATATTTTCAGTAAATTAAATAACTTTTAATTCAAGGGGTCCCGATAAACTGGGCCATTCCCAAGAAACCCCGAGTTTGTTAAGTAGCACAAAATGGATCTTGGACTCGTAAAAACGAGATTACAGAAAACTGATAAAGTAAGCAGTTTTTTTTTACCCCCAGGGCATAACCAAGAACACTTGAAAGTCTCCCGGCGATCATAGGTTGGGAAGTTCGAAAAATGTTCGTCCCAATGACACTTGACATTATATGTTATTAATAACGTTGATACTGTTGGAAGAGTGGTTTTCACCAGAATATAATACGTGTTTTATAATATAAGCCTTTGATTTCAAGATGTAGTTTTTTTTCTTCTTAAACCAATAAAATCGGGTTAGAGGAAAAACATTGTAAGTTATACTATTATTCCGGCTGAAATAAACAGCGAATGATACAAATAACTTGGGTTCTTTCGTTTGATGCATTTCAAAACACACGTACTATAAAATTATCTGGGACAAACCAAACTATTGACCAAAAACAACAACACATGACCACGCTAAATTTCTGTTTACTCTTCATGTACTTATAAAAAAGTTTTTATAACATAACAGTACGAGGCAGTGTGAGTGGAAACACGGTTTGTTTTCTGAACTGGCGAAATACAAAGCGTTGGATACGACTGTAAAATGCAGTGTTAAAACAGAATCACGAACACACCAATCTCCATCGCGTAGCTGTCGTTTCTTCATTCATTATCTGTTCACCAAAACCTATTTTTATCCATTCTCCCCCTTTCCCCCCCCTGTCTGGAAAAGGTGGAGAATGGTGAATCTAATATAGCTACAGGGCACGCGACTTCGCCTCAGCTGGTTGACTCTCCATAAACGTTCACGTGGGTAATTCATAATATTAGCCGTGATGTACATGTAAGCGCGCGTAAAAAATTACGCATATTTTAAGTAGGTGCACGTGGCCGGTTTATTTCATGCGAATGTTCCTTAAAATGGGCATTAATTGTTGTTTACTCACATGCAATTTGTTGTAATTGGTATTAGAAGCGTTTAACTATTGACGGACCTATGAAAGACCTCTTGTGTAAGCAAAACGGGTATTACATCTCGTAGAAACAAGACGCCCATCAAAAGATAGCTTCTGTTTCAACAAAGGTTGTGATACATTTAATATCTATGACCTAATTTTGATGTTTTTAAAACGAACCACGTGGATAATATTTACTAATAATATTACCATGACTATGGACTTTTTTTTTGTTGTTTAACTAAGCCACACACGTGACAATTTTACTCCCGTGTTCTTGGGTTAAAGGTTAAAAATATTGCTAGCTGATGACCTAGAGCAAAAGTTTCTTGTAGTTCCCCCGTTACTAATAATTAAAACTATTTATTATTAATTGTAATTATTACTGTAGAATTTTAACAAAATCTTCCGTAGTTCAATAGCTTATTAAAAAAAAAATTCTTATACTTGAGACTAAGCATGTACATAACTAAGACGAGCTAACACTTTCGCACTTGGACTGACAGGAAGTGATGTGTTCCGCAGACAACATGTCACTTCCTGCGAGGTACAAGAACCGTTTATGGCAGCCGACAACTACGTAACGTCGCGCCTTCACAAGACACCCGGCTGACTCACTGGCCTTACCGTCAGTCGACGCCTATGTACAGCCCTTTGCTTCTAAACGCACACAGCCTGCCATGAAAAGCCCTCACCATGTCACGCACCTAAATCGCGCAACGAACCAGCCGATTAAAACCGATTTACGTCTACGCGTATGCTCTGCGCACAATTTTATCAGTGGTTTAACCGCACTGATATGGAAGCTCTAAACCAAAATTATTTATGAAAAATACAGGAGAAATTTATTAAATCCATGCTATTTATAATTTTAATAAGTCCCGTGAAAAATTAAGAACAATTTTTAATCCGAACGAACGTAATAGTTAAAAAACAACAACAACGTTAATGGTTTAGAAGCCAGAAACCAGATGTATCGCTACAACGATCACGAAAACCTAACTCAGCCCAGCTGTGAAACCTCAATGGTCGACCACTTCCTGTTCACATCCCACAGCTGAAAAAACGAGCATGCGCATATCGGACTTTTCTGCTGTCTACAAATCTAAAAGTATATCTTGTTTCGAAGTTAAACCCCTATTGGTGCAACTCCTGAGAAAAATCGGGAAGAGCGTTTCTGAAATGAAACGTTGAAAACTAGGTAAATAAAGTCGCTGAATGGCACCCATTTTCTTATCATATTGTCTTTCGTTATGGCTGTGTATCATGTCCTATGGTTCCGAGATAAACAATACTTTATTTCTATATAGATCAAACCGAAATCATTCTCAGGGATGTCAGTATTCAACGAAAAGGAATTTAAACACCATAAATGAAGTTTATAGTTTAACCATTATTTTCTGTCCATTTCAAAGTTTAACACGAATATCATGTTTGAAACATTCTACCACAACGTCGACAAGACAAAAATGTTTTCTTACTACGCAGGTTGAAGTTAATAGTTCCTGTCTGGGAGGTAGCAAAATGCGTTTCTGTTTGAACAGGGGTATCTATTATCTACACCAATGTAGTAATACGCGAGTTTTCGTTTGTGTATTTAATATTACGAACATTTAATTTATATAATACCTCAATTTTACACACTTTACCCTAACGCTGCTTTGCTTATTGTAAAAAAGAATTCGGAAACACACACATACATATATACTCGTTTTCTGATTATGGAAATAATTCACGTTTAAGTTAAAAATAACTCTTTGACCAATATATTAAGGTGTAGTGCCAATTTTCAATCGAACATTTATAATTGTTTTAATTTTAATGTGAATAATTTACCACCATTTGTAGGCTTTAATTAACGTATACTGAATAGTATCAGTGTAAAATTAAAACTGATGTAAAAAATACATTTGACAGAGGTCAAAAGAGAGCTGTTAAATGACCATACTTGTTCAGCCAATAGGTTGTTTCTTGTCTGTATAAATATTAGGTGATTACCTTTAAAAGTTAAAACCACCACTAGTACAAGTAAATAAGATATACTAATTTCTCTATAAATATGAAACATGTTATAGTGGCAGTATTACATCTTGGTAATTACTAGTGGAATGTGTGTGTCAACATTTTCTGATTTACTTATATTTAAACTAATGACTATAAAATATGAAAATTAGCTATTATTTAATAAAGTATATTTTCTTTTTTGACAAATATAACTTTTGTTTCAATACAAAACATTTTTTTTTTTAAAGAATCATAGCTACTGTGTCTGACCTAAGGGTTGGGATACAATGTAGACTAATCAAGTTTAGCTTGAGAGAAGACCCACAGTACCAGTCAGCCCTAAAAACTTCCTAGAGAGATACCTCCATTATGAATGACTTTCAAGTACAAATGACAAACTGAAAATTTAATTAATTTTTAATTAATGATCTATTTTTTTATTTGGTTAATTTACTTTCTTTTCAAAAGTTACAACTGGTATTTTGTTAAGGGTTACACAGGCCTGCAATGGTTTTATTGTCTTGAAATTTTTACATGTTCTAGAGTACTTCATGTACGCTGAATACGAAAATGATATCCATTTTTCTCCATCATGTACAGATTTTTCACAAAACATCTTTATGTTTGTATTTTTGTTAACAAACATAATAATAAAAAAAGTTTTTTTTCCCGATTTGTAAAAAAATCCTTAAGTGATAGAAATAGTTAATTCCGTTATTAAAACAACTTTTATGAAGTTTATATTTGCAGGCCTGTGTTATTTATCAGTCCCAAATGTAGACATTATTACAGAGACTGTCTGTGATTGAGCATCTTTGTATACCCATCAACTCAGACAAACATATTAGCTAAATAGTTTCTTCTGATAGCTATAGAGAAGGTTGTAAAACGTGCTCATATTTTACTGATTCACTTGCACAGTTTACATTATATTTATCATACAGGAAAGTATGACAAATGTTTAAGTGTAAAAACAGTATATTAAAGACAGCTAATATTATTAGCTGTATTCATATAAAGAATTTCAACGTGTCCTCCTTTAACTAACTTATTATAAAATAAGGTTAGAAAAACTTCATAACAATAGATCACAGAAAATGTAAACGTTTTGTTAACTGTTACAGAAATTAAACTTTCATGTTTGGGAAAACAATAACTTCAAGGATAAATATTAATTCTGTTATTTTATAATTTTCAACAACAAAAAAATCAAATATCCCACACCAGTGGTGGATTTAGAGGGAGGGACTGGACCCCCTATTTCCTTTAAAAATGTATTGAAATATACACAAAGGGAGAGTCAAAGACTAGCTCACATAGAGTCCCCGTGAGACATTGGCATTATTGACCAGTGGTTTTACTATCTTATGATAGTAATTACGAGTTAACAAATTTTGTACCCCCTCAAAGAAAAGTTTTACACATTCAGTTCACCTATAAACAAATTTATCTGTGTGTGTGTGTGTGTTCAGAAGACTATAAATCTGTTAAAATATTTGATATCAAGAAAATACCAATCTCATGATAAGATTAAAGTGTATAAATAAAAGAGAAATAACATTCTTGTCATAAAGTTATTTTTAATCTCGAAAACACATAAGGAAGTTCACGATCTTGTCATTTCACTTACTAAAAAAACAGAAACGGACGTAAAAACAATGAAAGTAAATTTTTGTTAAATTGATAACAGAAGTGCACCAGAATGCATCTCAGATCATCTAAGTTTCACAATTTTATAGAAGAGCATGCCCCCGTCCTCTAGAAGGTTCACGTCTTCAGCTCTTGACTTTAGTTGGGAAGTTTTAAAATTCTGAGCAATACCTTGGTTTAAACTGCGAGCTTAACAATGTGATGAGTGCTAAAACAAAGCTCTACAAACTTCAATTTGTACAGGTTTACAAAAATGGAGAACAAACAACAGTCTCTATAGATAAGCCACTTCAAAACTCTGCAATGTTATCGAGCTCTTTTGAATTGCAGTGAATAACCGCTAATTTCATATAATCAAGTCCTTATTAAAGGTGCGTAAAGACTTATTATGAAAGGTTCCGTATGTGAATGCGGTAGTGTTGACAGTACTGGGTGTAACACTACAGAACAAGCTGTAGTGTTGACAGTACTGGGTGTAACACCACAGAACAAGCTGTAGTGTTGACAGTACTGGGTGTAACACCACAGAACAAGTTGTAGTGTTGACAGTATTAAGTCACGTACATTAGATATTTAACGACTGACATCTGTCTTTATACATATCACATATATTTCTTCTAACCAACAACATGTCAATACCTCTACAAACAATGACAAAAAGAGACGTCGGTCACCAGTAAGTAATACAACAGTGGTTAGTGTGTACATAAGGTAAGGGCTATGTAACGAGACAGGTCACACTGATGCGATTACGAATAATATACTCCCATGCTGACTTAGAATTTCAGATACCCACGCAAGCTCGTTACTTTGCAAGTTTCAGCCAAAATGGATTGCTGCCACACGACTTGAAAGAATTCACACCGTCATACAAAGACTTCTTCTGATAACACCATTAAAACATCGGCTCGACAAGTTCTTGAAATGGTTAGACGATATAGATCCAAATAGTAATCGTTCTGGTTTTTCAACCAGTAAGTATTAACGCAAACACAATTCTGATGCCTATTACTTTAATTTTAAGGGCCAACTGTACTTTTCGGCCGAATATAATACGTATCCTATATTTTTTTATTTCAAGGTGTAGTTCTTGTCTAAATAATTAACCCTATCTCGATGGGTCACGTGCCCAAGGCCATGTCATCGTGTTTGTTGACTTACATTCAAATTTTGGTATTATACATTAGTTAATCTCTTAATTTGACAGTAAATATATATATATATATATATAAAAATACCCACACACAGCTAAACATCGATTTTTGTGTGTCACGTGGTATGTTGAATGCAGCAATGGTTAAAATTAGATGTTTGTGATATCAAAATACAAAATAAGTTACCCCTCCGCCCACCTCTTTACAATTTTTTTAAACGGTCCCTTATATTCACTTACTTCTGTACATGATACAAACAACCAATCAAAAGCTCAGAATGTCCCCTAGTGGTTTTCTCAGCCATTTTGACGCGTTATTGTGCTAATTTCATTCTTTTCAAACAAAATTTCAAATTTTTCTAAAACTAAATACAGCTTAGTTACTAAGCTTGATAAATTATAGTGGAATTATAGTATAGATATAGTAATTTATTATTTTTTTGGTTGATTAAAATCTATATATAAAACCTAAAAAAAATTTTTTACATCCTCCACGAAAGAAATTTTATAAGGCTTAGCAACCTACAACAAACGAGTACAAAGGTCGTAACTAACGGAGATAATTGTTTACTTTATTTACTGTTCTGTGTATTAGGAAAAATAACTTTAAGAACTTATTTGTAAATATAAACAATGTATATACATATATAATGTATAATAGTTGAAATGCGACTGTATTGTACAAAATACTAGTCCACAAAAAAAAAACAAAACAAAAAAAAACAACCAAGACGGGTCACTTTGTAAAAATTAAATATCAGTTATATATTATTGGATACGGAAACACGTGTACGTGCGACGCATCATTGTAACTTCTGTATTGTTAGCCAGAAATGGTTGAAAGGTCAATATAATAAAAATAATAAATATATAATGTTATGAGATTTAAGCTATTTATACTAAAAATGTGTTTTCGTGTTATAATTTGTAGTCACTCTAAAACGAAAAAAGCACAATTTATATGTTTTCCTTTTTTTTTTTTTATTGAGGTTACGAAGTTGGTCATATCGAGTAGTGAAAATAACATATAAAATATAAAGTATTTTCTACAAAAAAAATTGATAATTATCTGGAAATTATAAAGATGCTGCATGTGAAATTTGAAAATGTTTAATGAATTAAAGGATTTTTAATTGAAAAATTAAAATTGCTTTGCATGTTGGATAGTCAATATTCTGAAAGACAAGTGTTTATGAGAAAAATCTTTAATTAAAAACTCTTAATATTTAATTTAAAAACCTGATAATTTGTGTACGAAAACCTTGTAATGTTTACCAGTAACCTGCAAAATTTTGTAAAGATGTGCATACATTATCATAGTATAATTACTCTTATGGATACTTTCGTGGTTAGGAGCTGGGTGGATTCTATTAATCCCGTAATGGAAGGGTTAAAATTGATTTTTTTTATAAACATAAAAGGAAAGAAAAAGAAAAGCGATTCCACAATTTTTTTTGTGTTCGAACTGCAACAATGGCCGGGTTATTACCCCCCGTTAAACTCCAGTGTTATTTAATCAGTTACTTAATCTACGCTGTTGGCGTGGCTACGTTACATCAATCACCCACTAAAAGTCCATTATGTATGAAATTAGTATTTAAAACGAAGCGTGTACAAGATCTAACTATCTCTCAAAATCAGCGACCTTGTTCTGTAGTGTTATACCGAATACTGTCAACACTACAACTTGTTCTGTAGTGTTATACCGAATACTGTCAACACTACAACTTGTTCTGTAGTGTTATACCGAATACTGTCAACACTACAACTTGTTCTGTAGTGTTATACCGAATACTGTCAACACTACAACTTGTTCTGTAGTGTTACACCCAATATTGTCAACACTACTACTTGTTCTGCAGTGTTACATAGTTCAATCAGAAGCGTTATTTTTGTTGAGAGATAAAGATAAACAGTTTTGGTAGTAACGTCATTTAGGAAGCTGTGGTGTCTCAACAGTTTTGGTAGTAACGTCATTTAGGAAGCTGTGGTGTCTCAACAGTTTTGATAGTAACGTCATTTAGGAAGCTGTGGTGTCTCAACAGTTTTGGTAGTAACATCATTTTGGAAGCTGTGGTGTCTCAACAGTTTTGGTAGTAACATCATTTTGGAAGCTGTAGTGTCTCAACAGTTTTGGTAGTAACGTCATTTTGGAAGCTGTAGTGTCTCAACAGTTTTGGTAGTAACATCATTTAGGAAGCTGTGGTGTCTCAACAGTTTTGGTAGTAACGTCTGATGTACGGTACAGCAGAGAATATTGACTATCCAACATGCAAAGCAATTTTAATTTTCAATTAAAAATCCTTTAATTCATTAAACATTTTCAAATTTC
>NW_013676137.1:0-14075 GCF_000517525.1 Limulus polyphemus
CTTGAGATGTAACACAAACCTCTACTCTTTCATTCCATAAGAATACTTGAAATTATTCTACTTTTTAATTACAATGACCACTACGGTTTTCTAAACCTCTGAATGACGTGAACTGTAACAAGTCAAAGTTGATACGTATTAAAGAAAAATAAACCTACTATATACATTGTTTTGGTATTTCTAATCTGAATATTTTTCAGGTTAAAACGATATTTCTTTGACTTATATATTACTTATGCTAGGTTATTTTTTGTCCACCAATAACTACAGGAAAATAACTGAGGAATGAAAGAAAAGACAATGATATACTAATTTTATTTTATATCGTCGCTGTTTTGGTCTAATCAACTGGGTGGCTAAGTCTAACTGTGAGTATTCAATTAATAAATTTTACAAAATATTTAAGAAAACATAAAACATTTGATGCTAAAATTTGAATTTCAGATTAACTTTTATTCAAGTTCTCTTCTTATAATAAATACATTACGTCATTCTCTTTTTTTACATTGTTAAGAAGCTAGTCAACACAAAAATATCACTTTTGTTAATTTTAAGTGTGTATATTTGATAATATATAATATTGAATACCAGTGTCTAAAATTATAAAAAATATAAGTGGCAATAATTACTCGATAATACTTACATTAGTAATAAATTGAACACGTATATACTATAAGAGAAAACATACAACTAAACTTCCTTTAAATTAAGAAGCAATGAGAAAACAACAATAACTTGTTTCCATAGATACAAAACCTTTAGTCTTTTTCAGTTTCAGGTCTAGCAACATTAGTCTGCAAATAATATTATATCATTGATTTTGCTACCATCATAAATAACTAGAAAAAAGCTACCTTCTTTATATATTATCTAATTAATAAACATTTTCAGAAATGTTAACGTTCTAAACACATAGTATAATCGAAAATTTAGTTTCACCGTTCAATTTCTTTACCTATGTTCCTGAACCAAACAGGTCACACAGTTCCTGACGCCAACTCCTGACAGAGGGTGATAGAGGGGGGTGTTGGGCGGTCTGAAAAAGCACCACCACGAGAATAGGAGGTAAAAAACGGGCTGCATGTTCGTTAACCCTCTGAGAGTTTTAATATGAAAGACATTTAATTTCGGGCATAAACTGAATAACGTATTTTCGATATAAATATTTTCAGTTTTTGAAATGTGCAGACTCAGCTCCACATTCAGAATCTGAGTTATTTAAAATTAACAGCCTATTGTCCGACACCACAATTTCATGTGTAACAAACCTTAACAAATATCAGCGAGGCCACGCCTAGAGTCACATTCTGACAAAGGTTCCAAAGGTTTGCCACTCTTCGAGAGACATTGGTAACCCAGTTGAAAGTCTGAATGCCTATAACGCTAAAAAACGTGTTTCGATATTAATCATAAATAGAATACATTGTGTAATTTTGCGTTTAACAACAAATAACCCTATCTACTGAGGGAGACGTGAGCAGATATGTAATTGAAGGGAATTTGTATTATTCCAGTTTCTTTTGCCACCTTACCGAAAACAGACATTGATTTCGTGGTGTGGCTTGAAACTTGTAGATTTTTGGAATCTGAGCTTTATCTTTCTCACTTTATCAATTTATTCAACTTGCGTGGTAGAGCGTTATTTGGTGGGTAGTGATTGAGTCCGTTGCCGTCCCAAACCCTCTGCTGTGCGAGTTTTCTAGTTTAACGGGAGAATAAAGAGAATTTTCGTCATCAACATTTTGTATTCTTCCTCTCTATATCATTTACAGATGACTTTTCTACATTCTTTAACTTTATCTAGAAAATGAAAGATGTTTAAAAAATCGGACACATCCACCAGTTGCTGACATTAGCAGACAATAAATAGTTAAATAATGAATGGCACTTAATGTGGCACGCGGTCTAAATGTCCATGTGAGTATCCACGAAACTTAGACATAGTTATTCCTAATTTAGAGGGAGACTTGAACAGATACATAGCTGACTAGGTTTCTGTTATTTAAGTTTCTTTAGCCATCTTACCGAAAACAGACATCGGTTTCGAGATGTTGCTTGAAACTTATGGATTTTTTACTTTTGATATTTAAAGCCCTCACTTTATCAATTTACCTGTACCAAGAAATACTTCCAGCTTAACTGAATTGCGATTTAGGTCATGGGTTTCTGTTTCGTGTTCAGAAGTTTCAACTTGCGTAGTAGAACGTTGTTTGGTGTGTAGTGACTGAGACTGTTGCTATCCCAAACACTCTACCTTGCGTCTTATTTATCAAAATTCTGTATCTTTTGGCTCTATATCATTTACATGTGGATTTTCTACATTCTATAATTTTATTAAGAGAACTAAAAAACATTCAAAACAAAAATGGGACACATCCAAACGTTGTTGACATCAGCAGACATAATGAACGACACTTAATGCCATACACAGGCTACACGGCCATGTGGGAAACCCCAAAACTTACACATAGCTATCCCTATTTTAGAACCGTTGAACAGTTAGTGCTTTTCTAGTAAAATCTAAGGGCATAATGCTTTCTACTGATAACGTTAAAAAAGTCTATGTACATAAACACAAATGTTTGTAAAAGCAATGGATATTAAAATCATACGTTTTAAATGTTCCTGTATGTAAATCAAAATATATTGTGGTACATAAATTTTGTAGTTACAAACGTTCGTGACTTTTTAAGATAAAAATATTAATGTATGGAACGAAGTATAACAAATTAACGATAATATCTGTTGAAGAGGTTCAATGGAATCGTAGCTTAAACCTTGGACCCTCTCACTTGTAGTCCAACTAACTAGCTACAATGCCACTACTTGCCCAAGAAACATAAAATCTGAAGGATAAAAAAAATGTCAAATGGTATAAAGGTATAAAAGCTAACCGATTATGGATATGCATATCTAACATGTCAAAAAGTGATTAAAATATAATTATATGAAATCCAAATTATGTTAAACTAAAACAAAAAACAAACAACAACAAAGAAGTTACTTTTGGATCAACCATATTTATACAGGTTTTTATACTTTTTTTGTCAATACAGTCTTTCCTAATGTCAATTTTGTCTTGTCTGAGGAGTATGATTCTGTTGCACCAAAATGGGACATGGTTAAATGAAGTGTAGACGTTTCATATGTATACGACATATTCAGCTGTGAAGATTCTAACCGTATGTCGCTCTTAGCTGAAACACTTGTTTGTAATTTTGTCACAGCGTTTGGAAATATTTGAAAAATAGAAACACGTAGAATGTGAAAAATGAGAACGATGAATATTTATTAATTAGATTAATTATTTTTACTAATTGATAAAATATTTCGCATTATTTACTGTGAAGATCCAAAAAATTCAATAATGAAACAAAAATTTCAAAAATGTTAAAAGGATTGGACATTTATGAATTATCACGAGGTTAGGCGTGGTATAGAAGTAGGCGTAGCCAGTCTGTGAAATAAACAACTCCGCTCTGTTTCTCTAGGCCTGACCTGACCAGGTGGCATGAGAAATCTGCGGGTAACGATTTCGAATCCCCATCTCACCAAATAAGCTCGCCCTTTCAGCCGTGGGTGTGCTATAAGAACCTGAAAAACGCTCAAATCCCACTATTCAGTTAAACAGAGCAGTTAAAGGACAAGTGCTGTAGTTGTTGAGTCGCTGTCTTTCCTTTAGTTTATAATTTCGAAATTGTTAATGGCTGACGCAGATAATCCTTGTGTAGATAAGCGTAAGTGTTCGAAAAAGCGAATCCTCAGACCATGACAGACATAGAAAAATATGTTATGAAACATATCATTATTGTACAGGCCCAGCATGGCCAGGTGGTTAGGGAGCTCGAGTCGCAATCTGCGAGTCGCGGGTTCGAATCCCCATTCCACCAAAAAAGATCGCCCTTTTAGCCGTACGGGCGTTATAATGTGACGGCCAATCCCGTTATGAATTC
Organism: Limulus polyphemus; assembly: GCF_000517525.1. NCBI lineage: Eukaryota > Metazoa > Arthropoda > Merostomata > Xiphosura > Limulidae > Limulus > Limulus polyphemus. The sequence goes on from NW_013676137.1 coordinate 3,954, forward strand.
CATAACACATGAAAATAATGTTTTATTCATAATTAAACGGAAGAAAATAGAAGAATGTTTGTTTGTTTTAATTTTCGCACACGAGGGCTATCTGCGTTAGCCGTCCCTAACTTAGCAGTGTAAGTCTAGAGGGAATGCAGCTAGTCATCACCACCCACCGACAACTCTTGGGCTACTCTGTTACCAAAGAATAGTAAGAATAAATTAAAAAAAAAAATCACGAAACATGTTGTTTCCCTGTAAACCACAACGAGACATCTTATCAATAAGGAAGCCATAACGTAATAAGTTATTTCTCGGTAATTGATAACGAATAATGAATTTTCTCTCTAAACCATAACTTAATTATAATTTATCTGTGAATAGCTGCATAAAATTTTGTTTCTCTTAAACCTAAAAGACTATTTACTAATTACCTGAAACTTAACGTATTGTTTCTCTGTAAATCGCTGCATAAAATGTTGTCTATCTGTAAACTACAATGTAGCATTGTGTTTCTGTAAACAGAAGCATCACATGTTATTTCTGTATACGTATTAATGAAACTGTTTCGTTGCCTATCTAAAACATCATATTTTAATTGTCTTTCTGTAAGCACTCAATAAAATATGATATTTTTCTGTAAACTATAACGCCTCATGTGGTTTCTCCTAAACCTATAATGTCACTACCTGCTTCTTCGTAAACCACGACGTAACAGGATATTTTTCGTATTTTACATAATAACATCTTAATATAGATAAGTAGTCTGATCTATCATTCGATTCACCACATGACACTGAATTGTTCCGAACAGATTGTACGAATAATATGCACTTCACTACTACATGAAACCTAATATCGTTATTGTAATTTGTAAGAAAATGTAACTTGTGAATTAACAATACAATACAACAGCAATGCTAGTATTTTTATCCTACATTCATGGGAGCTGTATGCAATGTATACAGATACAATAAAATAACTTACACTCAAGCTAAACATATAAGTGATGTCTTTGATAGAGTAATCAGACCTTTTCCTTTCCTCTAAGTATCTTAACCTTTTTGTAAATCGTTGTTTTACAAGTTATCGAATACCACTTCTAACTTTTGTATGAATTATAAAATACTGTGATCTTGCTATTCTGACCTGATGTTAGTAACCTGGTGTATTTATATGGTGTTTTCATATAGGTGGATTGAATAGAAAATTATTTCGTTAATTTTGATATTTATTACAATAAAATATATATTATACATCTATGGGATATTTTACGCAATGTATATTCTCTCTCTTTGTTTAATGTTCACTGTACATGGACACCACCATGTACTCTCTGAAGACTGTATGATTCCAGCATTTAACATCCAATGAATATCATTGCTGGCTATATCTTTAGTGCTCGAGGGAAACCTGTCCAGTGGTTGTTTAATCGGATCTGCCTCAACTGTATCTTATAATTGTTGAGTTACTGCAGCCTGTCTAATCAGTAAATATAGTATACTGCACCAACTTGTCACTGTGTTACGTATAGATTGTCTGTACACTCCTAAACTTGCGATATAAAGTGTGTTGGTATGCGAGTGTCTACGTTTAGACATATTGTGACCTTCTTTCTATGCTTATACCATTATTGCCTCCAGCTTGATAGCTGACCATCCAATAGTGGGATTCATTTCTCTCTCAGACAGACAACAGCAGGAGCTAAAGTTACTTGTGTTATGATAGGAAATAGATTATTTCTTGTTTCGGTTAAATAAGTTCATTATATTGCACCAATGAAGTAAACATTGTTTGTAGTAAACCACGAAACAATACTGTTTCTTGGGTCTGTCTGCCCAGCACCGAATTATCTTACTGTATTGTATCAGTTAATCTAAGTTTATACAAAATCAATTAATAATCTCCTAAGTAGACCTACACTAAAAATACCAATGCTAATACAAAGGTGGCAACAACTAACTTCATTCTGCAAGAAAACCTTCAGAAATAGTAGGAAATGTGACCTCCCTATTAGTAATTAACTATGAGAACTCCAAATCTTGCTTTTCTATAACAATAGCACGTAATTAAATCCTTTCATCCTCAAAGAGTTGGACTAACCATCACACTTTTAGTTGAAAGATTTTCATTGTATTATTCCATGTCGATGGCCTGATCCTACATGGGCTTCTCTAGTTTTCTGGAACTAAAGTTTAACCTCAATAACCTACTTTATTGTCGGTCAGAACTCATAAACATTTTTACTTGACAAGGTAGATGCGTTTTGTTCCTCCCGTTTACGACGATGTTCAGGTTGAAGTATTGGTGCATGTTGTCGCAGTCATGTCGAGTAGGGACCAGAATAACCATGCATATTCATTGGATACCAATGTGGCTTGATTACAACTCTGGTGTGTATAGGTGATTGGTTGACTCGCAGCTGGTTTTCACCTCCATACCCACCTATGAATAAGTATTTGATTATTAGGTTCTTTACATTGTTGGTTCTGCATTATATCAGTGTTTGGCTATCTTATTTGTAGAACTGTATTCAGAGATGGAGTTGGGTTTCTCTGACTGGAGTCAGTCTGAGAGTTCTTTACAATCGTTCCTTTAAACTGGTATCAGACTCTTAAGATGCTACAACTCCAGGGGTTATACCAGTTGATGTATTAACTATTGATTTATTTGATGTGCATGGTCTCATGCAGAAGTAAACGCCTTTGTGTTATCTACAAGCATATGTGGTTAAAGAGTAAAATAGATAAGTCTGTGACTAGATACATTCTGATCACTTGAAACTAAACAATTAAATATATTTTCTGAATATATTTGAATATATTATATTTGTTTTCTATATTATAAATGGTTGAAACTATAATATCTACATCTTTCAAATACATTTGTTTTGAACTATAATAAAGTAAAAGAAAGATCATTAAATGTATATCATTCAAACTACGAAAGACAGAAATTGATTATGGCTAGCAATAAAGTTTCATCAAGCTTTCAAAATATAACCAGGATAATACAGTAATAAGCTCAACAATATATAACTAAGAAAGTGTCATACAAGTGAGATGGCTTATCTCTCTAAAATGTAAATATAAATAGCAATTTTCATGTCAATAAACCACATCAAATTATGTTAGACCAAGAGGAAATATTCTATTAATCTTCCCCAATCATTACAAAGATCAAAGAGTTGTGTGTGAAATAGCTCGCTTCTTTTGACGTGTACTTATATGCATATATGATAATTATTTTAGATAATTCAGTAATATAGTTCTAAATACGTTCAGAAAATATCCTCGACAACTCAAGAGTAATTAAATTCTTAATTTTCCTAAGTCCTCCTTCATTATCCCTAATGTTTAACAAACACCTGTAAAACCAGAATTCAACTGTAACTCCACCAAAACATTAGGAATACAACATACACTACTATGCTTTATAAAACGAATTCAAAATATAACGGGTATTATTTCGATAGAGTATTGACATGTGTTCATAAGTGTATCAGGTATGTGGTAAGCATCCAGTAAAATCCCATTAGAAATAGAAAAAGGTGTTGTTATATGTATAACTTGTATTACTGATATTGTTATTCATGAACAACCAGAAGAAAACAGATAATCTTCAAAGTGTTGATCGCACACAGATTTTTGCAATAGTCTTCATGATGACCTTTAGTTTGATCACTAAAGTCGTAGAGATTTCATAACGTACGTCTTTTCCTGATATTCTTATTGTAGACTAGGTTTACTCAAATAGCATATACTGTCTTAAAACATTATGTGAAGGTAAGAAAGTATTGTTAACCGTATACTCACATGAAGAAGGCGGAATGTTAAGTTAGTTAAGAGATAGCTGTATTGTTTCCGGTAATAAAATCAATTAATGAATTCTAGGGATATCGGCAATCTATCTTTCGACTAAACCTGCAGGGAACAAATTACAACTTGGACATTGTAACACTATAGTTATAGTTGTCAGGAAGTTAAAATGGATCACAAGCTTTACACAAATATTTATAATACTATCAAATAAATATTTTCTACAAATTATATATGAACTACAAAAAGTTTCCAAATTTACGCTTCTGTCTTCCCATTTTTCTCAATAATATATTAGCTTCTGAAGGTCACGTGCCATGTGGTAGGTAGGAAATACTCACTTATGAACTGTTCACTGCCGTCTTTTCAATACAAGATATTACATTTAATATTATACTTCTATTCTATTCTATTGTATTTTATATATTATTATATTCATATATTTTTTGATATTCATGTATTTTCTTCTAAAGCTTTATTCAGAAAAACAAATAAATATATATGAAAGCTGTAAACAAACGGTATTAAAAATAGCATATATCAATTAATGGTTCCTTAATTTATCATTGTTTTATACAGCTAACAGGAAGAGTCAGACTTAACATCAGATAATCATGGACACCAGTAGGAAAAGTGTGAGTTTGTTTTCTTTGAAGTTAAGCACAAAACTACACAATGGGCTATCTGTGCTATGCCCAGCATGGGTATCGAAACCCGGTTTCTACAATTGTAAGTCCGCTGACATAACGCTGAGCCACTAGGATCAAATGTTTCAGCCAGCAGAAATATATATTTATGTTGAATGGAAAAAATATCCCCAAAACAAAGAAAAACTGAATTAAATGGTTCAATATATAATTGGTTAGGTTCAGGTGGTTAGGGAGCTCAAGTCGCAATCTGCGAGTCGCGGGTTCGAATCCCCATTCCACCAAATAAGCTCGCCCTTTTAGCCGTAGGGGCGTTATAATGTGACTACCAATCCCACTATCCTTTGGTAACAGAGTAGTCCAAGAGTTGGCGGTGGGTGATGATGACTAGCTGCCTTCCTTCTAGTCTTTGGTTGTTAAATTTGGGACGGCTAGTTCAGATAGCCCTCGTGTAGCTTCTCTCGTAATTCAAACCAAACCTCTGCCAAAAAAGAATTTGACATTTTAGGAAGAATGTTTGTACATTGAACCATATTGCATTATATAAAGCCTAGATAACTCAGTTTACACTAGATTCCGCCACTTTTAAACTATTTTTCATGTCGACGACTAATAATAAAAAAAAAACATGGACTAAAAGTACGATCATGCATAAGTGAAGCTAGTGAAAATATACAAGTAAACATTACCGCATGAATTGGACATGGCACGAAACGGGTATGTTAAATAAAACTGCGAATAAAGTACAAAATGTAACACACTGTGAGTAATGCAACAACAACGTTATAAAGGTTATTACCTAGGATTCGGTTACAGTGCAAACAAAATAACAATACCCGAAGGAAGAAGAGGACTACGTTGAACCTGACCCTCCCTGGTCCAAGAAAAAGATGATGAAGTCTAATAAATAGTATACGTGAATATCAAACTGAAATGAATAGTAATTCAAAATGGCTAAAATTAGGAAATAAAAGTACGTCTGTAGTTCAAGAAAAAAAAATATAAGTAATTTGTTTCACACAGTATAACTGCGAGCTGTCCCTCTAATAAAAAATGATAAAGTGACAAACGTACCAACATTTTTATTATGGAACAAAACAACTGAAAAATGAGCGCTTTTGACACCAAATATTTTGAACATAAAAGCTACCAAAACTCTGTGATTATGATCTGATAAAGCTTTCTCATGAAAGTCCTGATACAAGCACAAATCTATTAGAGTTAGTATTGCAGGCTGGTAAATATTGGTTAGTATTGTAAATGGTTTTAGATTATTCTGGCAAATACTGATTGCACCATAACTGGATAACTCAAGATGATGACACTCGTTTCAGCAATGTGTAAATAGTGAAGTACGTTGTAACTCATATACCCTATCAGTGATTTAGCAGGGCATTGATAAACTAAAATTTTTCTTGTGGAACAATTGAAATGTTGTGTACTATGAAAAAAAAAACTGAATTAAGCCAAATTACTTTTGTACAATTTACAGTTTTAAAATACTTAACTGTAGCATATTCAGTCAAGAGAAATACACAAGTTAATATAAATAATAGTTCTTTACATAAAAATAAGCAAGTAATTGAAGTAAGATTTTTCTTTGGGGTTTTGGCAGCGTTAAGACATTTGTTATCATCATTAAAAGTTGTTAAATGAATCAGCCTGATTTAGTTTAGTGTCATCGTTATTGTTAAAAATTCCAGATGTAGGTTCTGTCAAAGAGAGTGTCTATTAGCTGTCGATATTCCAGTTTATTACATGCTACTCCATAACAAACCCAGGAAATAACAAAACATATGTTCGTGTTATAATTATGTTTTTGTCAGATTTTGTCTGCTTCGGGAGCTCTGAAGTTTGCTTTCTCAAAATCAAGTTAATTGGTTGTTCATCGACATGTTTTTGGTTGCAATATATATAAGATATTTGTAAAACCATATTGTTAATCGTCCCTACTGGACTTTGTTGTGTGTGAAAAAAACAACAACTATGTATTGTACATCTAAAGGACGACGGTTGAAATTAATAGTTTTAAAGAGCTTATTTTATTTGGACAAAAATAAATTTAATTACTTTCCATTCATTTAGACAATTTAAAAGTCTTACAAAGGTATTAAATTAGAATATTGTTATGACGATTTCTTGGTTTTCCTTAAAATATTTATTTCTAAATGTTTTTATAAAATTAGATTGTTAAATAACGTGTATACTCTTTTATGATCTGCAATTTTTAATTATTATTGTACTATTTCACTATTTCACAGGAAATGCAACCTTCTTCATAGTTTTTCAATAATGTCATTATTTATGTGTATAAATATCGTTTCTCTTTGTCCTTAACAAATAAACTTATGTACAATGACTTATTCTTGTTTCCTTTATTATACATCTTAAATTTTAACCTATCTAAGCTGACTGACCACTTTATTACAAAGAGGTAGATACGAGATAGTGTTTATTATCCTATATAAGTTGACTGACCACTTTATTACAAAGAGGTAGATACGAGATAGTGTTTATTATCCTACATAAGTGGACTGACCACTTTATTAAAGGGAGGATACGTGACATAAAACGATTTTGGATAGAAAATCAGCATCTACATTTGTTATAACGTTTCGATGCAACGACACCTACAAAACTACATGTTCACGCTATTTGTTGTTGCCTAAGTAGTGTGATTGCTTTTGGAACATTATGCAACATCCTCTCTGACGCGAAAAATTCATATACTCGAATCTTAAAGCTATGTTCAGGTGGATGATTTAAAATTTCCAAAATTGGCATATCCTTTTTACTTACTGGTACTGGAAAACAAGAGAATATGGATAAACTCGGAGCAACAAGAACACACAGAAAGAAACATGTAACAAGCCGTACCTTCTTTATTGTAAGGAAAGTGCGGCGTCTTCTAACAGATGATCCACGAACACAAAAGAAAGCGACAAAAGACGTCCGCGTGTCCCAGGCAGTAGTGTGGAAGGTAATCTATAAGGATCTCCGTCTGAAAACGAGGTAAACAGGGTATAGGTTCACTAAAATAAGGTTTCCAGTTATACCTCTCGTTCAATCTTAATACACTCCCAACAGCTGCAGAATTAAATGGTATCCATAGTGTTCCGTTACAACGCTTTTCATAAAATGTTAATAAAACAAAAAATAACTTACCTTTTTTATGATAAATGATGTACTCCCAGTGTGTTGTGTATCACATGTAATTGTATTTCAACTCTTAACGATGGGCTCACTGCATACGGTGCGTGTTATGACATCTGTAGGATAAATATCTCTTATGGTCTTGCGCAGTACACTCCCTGTATATATTAAATACTCAAACACAGATGTTGTGATATGTGACGTGTCTACTGATTCAGCCATTTAATGCCTTTGACGGAAATGCAAAGAACCCTGATGAATTTTAACTTAATTTTGTGATAGTAGGTTAAGTAAACTACTCTTTTCATTTAACAAGTAATGGTGAAAAATATAGCAACTGAAATTAAACACCTTATTCTAAATTTCGATTTAACAAAACAAGTTATAAATTAGTCTATAAAAAGACTGCGCGTTAATGTAAACGTTGATCAGAACACATCATCACTCCATACATGCTTATAATAATTAATTTAGTGGCGTATGATGATGGTTTTCCGTCGTCCTACTTAATAGTTCGGGCCCAGCATGGCCAGATGGTTAGGACGCTCAACTCGCAATCTGCGGGTCGCGAGTTCGCATCCCCGTCCCACCAAACATGTTCGCCCTTTCAGCCGTGGGGGCATTATAATGTGACGGTCAATCCCACTATTCGTTGGTAAAAGAGTAGCCCAAGAGTTGGCGGTGGGTGGTGCTGACTAGCTGCCTTCCCTCTAGTCTTACACTGCTAAATTAGGGACGGCTAGCGCAGATAGCCCTCGTGTAGCTTTGCGCGAAATTCAAAAACAAACAAACAAACTTAATAGTTCAATCCATAGGCTTTACTTGCGGAGACTTGAGTGGTTTGTGTTTTTTTTTATTGGGTGTTATTTATAGAGCAGAATACTTAATTATTACAAACCATTTAAGGTAAATCTAGAATTTGTGCAATTCTATAGTATTAATCTTATTAAACGACCTAAAAAACAACAAAAAACTATGATGGTACTAAATCAGGATACGGAACTTTGAAATGTGGTATACGCACGTTTGTAGTGAAATCACTTGGCAGCCAAACTGGTAGCTAACACTTATAGCATTGATAAGAATTTTCCAACAAATATTCATTCATTAGTTAGCTAGGCTGCGTATTTTGTTTTACCCATCATGATGCCCCAAGTAGAATAAAAAGGAAGTCTTATAACTGTAACAAAAAAATAACGCATTGAAAGTGCTGCTGACTGAATGTCCTTTCGTTCTAATTTTTATTATTTATTCTAGAATGCGGTAAAGAAGTAATAGGTTCGAATAGTAAGAATTCGCTGAACTCGCTTTGCTCCATGAAAAAAGGAAGACATATAACTGTAACAACCAATCACGTTATTGGGTTAGGACTGGCTGCATGCATTAATAGTGCTGCTGATTGGTTCACCTTCTGTTCTTGTTAGCAGTTCTAGTTTAGGGACAGATATGGTTAAAACATTAGCTATTCATGTTCAACTGCACAAATACCCGTTTTGTTACTTCTTAACTTCAGATCACTTCTTGAAGTGAATAATTTTAGCAGTATATATATATATATACCCATGTAAACATATCATAATCCATGTCTATATATATGTATAAAAACCATATATATTTTAAAGAATCTTGTTGGTTCTGAAAAGTATTGGTGTGTTCTGAATGTTAATTTCTTATATGCTGTGGTTTGTTGATGTGTACTGAGAAAAAGTGATGATATCCAATCAAAAACGCCTTAGGAAAAAAAGGTGCAGCTAAAAAAAAGGGTTGAGTATGCGACTTATAGGAATGAAATCAAAAAATAATGATGATTGATACGGCTGTACCGAGAGCATGCGGGTGATGACAAGAAACTGTTAATCTAGGTTCCGTGGTATTGTTTTAAAGGAAGTTATTAATACTGTTTTAGAGAGGAAAAACTACCTACTCTAATTGTGTAAGCTAATATCATGAATAGCTCTTTAATTAAGATAATTTCATAGAATGTAGCAAACGTTAACAATGAATAATAACCGTCCACCCGTATAATTATTTTAAAAACTAGAGGTAGTGACTGCTAATCTAGTTTGCTTGGAGTAACCAATACTTATGAATCAAATGCCCCATGATTTACATATCTGCATAAAATATAGATAGACAGATAGTCTTATAATGTGAAGAAGAAAATGTAAAATGTGGAAGTTATGCATCGGATGTTTATGTGGAGAAAATAGTATAAAGGTATAAAGAGCTAAATGTTTAAAAGTGTATGTCTAAAATAATAAAAATATTTTAAAATAAAATTATATGAAATAGAAAGTACGTAGAACAAAACAAATCAAGTAGATTGCATACTCTCACCCCGCCGCTTCTATTTGGAGATTGCATGCGTTTATATTGAATAATGTCAAATTTCATCTTCGAAAACTCAGAAAGTTCTTCTCAGATCCAGAATGATCAACGATCTGGATCATTTTTTGTAGTGTGATGAGGAGTCTCAACTTAAATGTGCCCATGAAATTTAGTACAAGTCCGTGTTTTAGATC
>NW_013676137.1:15075-17645 GCF_000517525.1 Limulus polyphemus
ACTGCATAAAATGTTGTTTATCTGTAAACTACAATGTACCATTGTGTTTCTGTAAACAGAAGCATCACATATTATTTTAGTATGTGTATTAATGAAACCGTTTCGTTGCCTATCTAAAATATCATATTTTAATTGTCTTTCTGTAAGCACTCAATAAAATATGATATTTTTCTGTAAACTATAACGCCTCATGTGGTTTCTTCTAAACCTATAATGTCACTACCTGCTTCTTCGTAAACCACGACGTAACAGGATACTTTACGTATTTCACATAATAACATCTTAATATAAATATCACGCCTGATCTATCATTCTATTCACCACATGACACTGAGTTATTCCTAACAGAATATAAAACTAATATGCACTTTACTACTACATGAAACCTAATCTCGTTATTGTAATTTGTAAGAAAATGTAACTTCTGAAACAATAAACAATTAACAATACAATACAACAGCAATGCTAATATTTCACCCTACATTCACAGGGGCTGTATGCAAGGTATACAGATACAATAATATAACTTACACCCAACCTCAATATATAAATAATGTCTTTGATAGAGTAATCAGACCTTTTCCTTTCCACTCAGTATCTTAACTCTATTTAAATCGTACTTTTGCAACTTATCGAATACTACTTTTAACTTTTGTGTGAATTATAAAATACAACTTTATTGCTAGCCATAAACAGTTCCTGTCTTTCGCATTTTTGAACGATATACATTTAATGATATTTCCCTTTCTTAACGATAATGCAAAACAAATGTGTTTGAAAGATGTAGATAATATAGTTTCAACCATTTATAATATAGAAAACAAATATAATATATTCAATTGTTTAGTTTCAAATGATCAGAATGTATCTAGTCACATATTTATCTGTTTTAATTTTTAAACACATATTCTTATAGATAACACAAATGTGTGTACTTCTGCATGAGACCATGTACATCAAATAATTAATAGTTAATACAACAACTGGCATAAACCCTGGAGTGTAGCATCTTAAGAGTCTGACACCACTTTAAAGGAACGATTGTAAAGGACTCTCAGACTGACTCCAGTGAAAGAAACGCAACTCCATCTATAGTCACAGCTCTACAAGGAAAATAGCTAAACACTCATAATATGCAGAACCAGCAATGTAAAGAACCTAATCATCAAGTTCTTATTCATAGGTTGGTATGGAGTTGTAATCAAGCCACATTGGTACCAATGAATATGCATGGTTATTCCGGTCCTCTCTCGACATGACTGCGACAATATGCACCAATACTTCAACCTGAACATCGTCGTAAACGGGAGGAACAAAATACATGCTTTACTTTCATGTAGCTGCCTTACTTTAGAGTGAAATTAATCTACCTTGTCAAACAGCAAAGTAGAAATGTCTATTAGTTTGGACCGACAATAAAGTAGGTTCCAGAAAACTAAAGGAGCCCACCTAGGAATCGACGTGGAACAATGCAATGAAAATCTTTCAACTAAAAGTGTGGTGGTGAGTCCAATTCTTTGAAGATGAAAGGATTTAATTACGTACTATTGTTATAGAAAAGCAAGCTTTGGAGTTCTCATAGTTAATTACTATTCTGTCTATATGCTAATTGTATATATTTCTTACATTTATATATTTTCATTTAAGGTGTATTTTAGTAGTCTTGTGTATTATACATGATCAATAATACCACAGGTATCTAACTGTGTGTTCACAGTGCAAACTACTTTCTATTCATTGCATTTAAAAAAGGGGCATAAGTGCTATTTATGGGTGACTTCGGTGATTGGGCATTAATATTTTATCTTTTATTAGATGTATAATTTGGGTTTTAAAACAGCTTGCATTATATGAATGATGTCAAACGTTTTTTTGTTTTTTTTTGTAATTGTTCTATTAAACATTATTCACTGTATAGAATGTCTGATAATGACTATGGAATAAAGGTATTGTTGCTATTTGCAATTTCATTACTGTAATACAACATGAATATTTGTTAAATTAATTTTGATTTCTTGTTTGATTATCATAAAATATACTTGTGTGTTATGATTTTAGTTTTATTTGTATAAATCATATTGTTTTGGATAAGCGAACAAGTGAATATTGTCTCCATATTGTTTTCCCAATGCCTTAGTTTACGGTTACTTTACGTTGTATAAAGATCTATGTAAGGGTGTCTTTCGTTAAGTTAACACATTAAAAATATAATATGATTTTTTACAATTAGACTCTGAAGTACATGCGATATTGTAATTTTTATATATACGCAGTATTTAATGTAACATATTTGTATTAAAGGTTGTATTACAGTAATAAAATTGCAAATAGCAACAATACCTCAACAATACCAATAAAAATATCATTTTTTTATATTTTGTAATAGATTTCTCAATACGATTGATTATGGTAATATCATTTCTGTGATGTAAAAATGATTTCATTTTAGTACTGTCTTTTTGCTGCAAAATTAAACGCTGGATTTGATGTATTCCTGAAACCAAACATAAGAACCTATTAATTATAGTATTTTGTCACTTGTGTATAAAGTTAAAATCATAAATAATATT
>NW_013676138.1:0-1381 GCF_000517525.1 Limulus polyphemus
ATACTTACCATACGTGAAATATATATATATAGTGATATTGATACTAACTATACGTGAAATAAATGTTGTGATAATGATAATATACGTGAAACATATATAGAGTGATATTGATACTTACCATACGTGAAATATATATATATAGTGATATTGATACTTACTATACGTGAAATAAATGTTGTGATAATGATAATATACGTGAAACATATATAGAGTTAATGACAATCATTATCACGTATGTATAATGATACTGCTACTAAACATGAAATATATATATATATATAGTAATAATGATACTAAACATGAGATAAATCATTGAACATAATGAAGGTTAGTTTTTTTTTCTCCTTAAAGCTGCTGCAGGATGAAAGTTTGTCACTAGAATAAACTGAGTAGAAGTGTAAAAAATACATTTCACGTTTATATATATATACATATAGTAATAATGATACTAAACATGAGATAAATCATTGAACATAATGAAGGTTAGTTTTTTTTCTCCTTAAAGCTGCTGCAGGATGAAAGTTTGTCACTAGAATAAACTGAGTAGAAGTGTAAAAAATACATTTCACGTTTCTTGCACTCCTAATAGCGGCTTCATAATTGTTTGTAAGCTTTAAATCATCTTATATCGTTCGAAAAAATAATTCATTAAAATTGTTTAGAAGTTATCTTTCCTTAGATAGTCATTGTATTTATAAACAACCGCATAATTTCAATACGAATTTCTTAAAATAATATTTTAGCGGTAATCTATTTATGAACTTGTTTTTCAGACTCTAATACTTGGTAACATCTTAGGGTCGTTTCTCTAGAGCTTGTTTATAGCTCATTAATTGAATTAGATTGTTGTATCAAGTTTGATTCTAAAGTCAAATTACTTTGTAGAGAAAAGGCTACCGCATGGTTAGTGGTTGGTTTGAAGGCCAATAATCAGTTCGTCATATACAGAGAATTCTGGAAAATAGAGTCAGTTCATGGCGTACAAAATGCAACATTGGCTTTGTAATATATGTAAATTTAAATGTAATCATGTAACACGTGTTAAAATCAAACACTGTCTGTATATCCTGTGTATAATTAAATGTAATCAAATAACGCGTGTTAAAATTAAACACTGTCTGTATATCCTGTGTATAATTAAATGTAATCAAAGATCGCGTGTTAAAATCAAACACTGCCTGTATATGCTATGTATAATCAAATGTAATCAAATAACGCGTGTTAAAATTAAACACTGGCTGTATATGCTATGTATGATTAAATGTAATCAAATAACGCGTGTTAAAATTAAACACTGGCTGTATATTATATGTATGATTAAATGTAATCAAATAACGCGTGTTAAAATTAAACACTGGCTGTATATTATATGTATGATTAA
>NW_013676138.1:1566-3447 GCF_000517525.1 Limulus polyphemus
GATATCCACTCATGCAGAATACCATCTAGTATGTTCGCAAAAAGTTTAAGGTCCATCTCATTATTACCATTAATTTGATAGTCGCTCACCAATCGAATAATTCTTTGTTTGTATGGATTATGGCGAACTATCATTTTTTTCCCCATACGATCAGAGTTCAAGTCCTATAATTATATACCAGTGATGAGAAACTAAGTTAGTGTTCTTCGTGTGATGAATTACACTTTTTTATATAACTACGCATAATGCTTTTATAAAAAGGAATTTAAAGACCATTTTTCCCTTGTATTTCTTGTCAGGAAGAATTTCTCATTGTTATTTAAGTTATATTCAAATTGAAATGCTTTTTAATAAAATAGATATTACTTATATTGTGATGAAATCTTTGTTGCTGTTACTAAAGTTTCAATCGAGGTTTCAGTTTTGTTTCTGATCCGTGTAGGCTGTTAGTCATAATTACACGTCTTGTTTTCGAAAAGCATTTTCATGAAAACAAAATGTTCAACTGTATATTTGTTGTTATAAAAGTACTTGCAATCGTTCTTTCTCAGTTATTGTGCTTTAACTTGTGAAAAGTATTGCTTGTATATTTATTATACGTTTTAGTTTGTTGATGTTCTAATTCTAGACGTCGCATATTTCCAGTGAGTTTCTTACACAGTATCGTTTTCCATAACTTAACTCTGTTACTTTCAAAGTGATCTTAGTAAGTTGGCTTACTTTTAATCCGAAGCTCTTTAATAATTATACTCCAGTGAAAAACGTTTTAACTGAAACACGTTATCGAACCTTTATCATTTTCTTATTCAGTGCATCGACTCAGTAATTATCAAGATTTTTTTAAAAGGTGTTTTTAGTTGTAAATCACAGCACTGTTTTATGATTAATCGTATAAAGAGTAGCTACTTCCACCAAATTCCAAAGTAACGTCGACCTCTGAACACACCTTTAGAGCGTAACTAATGAGGTTCTGGTTGTGTTTCCACGGAGAAGTGGGTGGGGTGACTTGTTTTGTGGCGTGGCTGTGTCTGTTTGACGTTTTAAACTAAGGGTGCATCTTAAGAGTACACGACGTTAAAACTAGTTATTTGCTTGCAGCAGGTAATGATGTTTTGCAACGTCTGTAATCCGTTCAAAGCAAATTTTGATGTCTTCATACAAGGGAGGTGGCAGGCTTCGCTCCTTTCGCTGAGGTTTTAATAATAACGTACAGCTGGCTGTGCTACACAACGCCCTATTGTCTAGGTCTGACAGCTGAAAAATGAACTCGTCAAGTTAAGGCATTACATTGTAGTGTGACTTTATAACTTTAACTTTCAAGGCAATCATTTATTCTAATAGTAGAAATAACTTAAAATTGTGTTCCAACATTTTTCAAATAACACATTGATCTTCACATTCCTTAAAAATTATGTATATTAATATTATGACTGTATATAAACGTAATACTCAAAGATATTACTTTTTTTGTATGTTATAGGTTTGTACGGAACGTAAATTTGTACTTATTCTGATTTTTTATTAATGTATCATACTTTACAGCTTTGTCTTCCAGAAGCTCACTGATCCCCCAGAGTAAGTATACATAGTTATATTTACCGCCTTACACCACTCCATCATATATGTAGTCACTCCAGTAAGTTATAATATAGAATAATTCGACATTTCTTTAACTAGTCTGGGGGTCAGGACGCTCGACTCACAATTTGTGAGTCGCGAGTTCGAATCCCCGTCACACCGAACATGCTCGCCATTTCAGCCGTGTGGGCAGTGTAAAGTGACGGTCAATCTTACTATTCGTTGGTAAAAGAGTAGCCAAAGAGTTGAAGGTGGGTGGTGATGACTAGCTGCCTTCCCTTTAGTCTAAATTAGGGACGGCTA
>NW_013676138.1:4310-11392 GCF_000517525.1 Limulus polyphemus
TGTTCTACCCCCTTAAATGTGAGCCTTAGTATTACTATATTCATCTGTTCTACCCCCTTAAATGTGAGCCTTAGTATTACTATATTCATCTGTTCTACCCCCTTAAATGTGAGCCTTAGTATTACTATATTCATCTATTCTACCCCCTTAAATGTGAGGCTTAGTATGACTATATTTATCTCTTTATCTCCGGTTTCAACTTTCCATCATACATTCGAAGCTCCTATGTAAGCATACTGAATGTGTAGAAACTTCACATTTAGAACATGCTCTGAATTTTTGAAATTATTAAAGATTAATTGACTCTTTTATGTATTTTATATTTAGTTTGTTTTTGTGTGTTACGTTTCTTATATTTTTTCCTATTCGTATAGAACAAGTCTTTGATTATGGTCCTAGGGAATACATTACGGGCATTTAATATCTACCTACAATATATGCATGTGGGGGAACGCTACCGTACCAAATAAGTTTGTTTGTAGTTAAACACAAAGCTACAAAATGGGCTATCTGTACTGTGCCCACCACGGTTATCGAAACCCGGCTTGTAGCGTTATAATGTGTCAGACTTAACGATGTGCCACTGGGGAGCAACATATAAGCAATAAGGTCAGAACATTGACACAGTTTTTTGGGAACTGTATTTTAATACTTACACTGTTGAAAGGAAATAACAGAAATTTTGACAAGTCAGCGGCCGATGTCTTTTTATCAAAGACATTTAGTAATAATCTACTATGTACGTTTAACATTCACATTTTGTAACTGATCATTAAAGACAAAGACTAGCCACACCAAGTTCTTCTGTTTATCTTATTAATATAGATTCCTTTCATACAAACTCAGACATTTAAACAGTTACAAAACCAATTGATAATCAGCCCCAAGAGAAGAAAGTTTGCTGAGAAAAAGTTCAATTTTTTGAATACTTAAGCCTCATAAGATGCTTACAATTTAATTGTTTTTCAACTTGTACGGTTGAACGTTACATATAGTTTTTTTAAACCACTTATATAACTACCTACCTTAGATGTAGAAGAACAAACTGGTCTCGACACTTTTAACTTTATTCATGTAACAGGAATTTTTCCATATAACCAACAATTGTTTCACCATTAATATATGCAATGATATGTTTATGGCGAAACGTTGGCTCAAATAAAAAAGATATTTCGTCGTTATCTAGAGGGGGAAGGTTGTTTTTTAATAACTTTATTACCAAAATTCATCAAACGATATTCTTAATTAACTGAACTTTCATTGGTGCTTATAACAGCCGGAGATAACCTTGTGGTATTTGTTGCTGTTCGCCTTTCCTCTGATCAGCTGTTAAAACTATGGACGGCTATACATGATCCCTATAGGTCTCTAATATTGGCTGTTTAACCTTCAGAGTCATAAAGTGTCATTCACGTTGAAAATTCCCCCTTGTGGTATTTGTTGCTGGTCAGCTTTCCTCTGATCAGCTGTTAAAATTATGGACGACTATACATGATCCCTATAGGTCTCTAATATTGGCTGTTTAACCTTCAGAGTCATAAAGTGTCATTCACATTACGATTACGATTATTTAATGTTAACTTTGCTATTATTACACGTACTTCATGTAAACTACGTTTGTTAGCAAATATCATATCGGAAAGAATCTCTAGCTTCACATCTCACTAAAATATCTGTATCTTTTAGTTTCTCATCAAGTTTTTTTTGTTGTTGGTTTCAGTGCAAAGCTGTTCAGTGGGTTATCTGTGCTCTGTCTACCGCGGAGAATAGAAGCTCAGATTTTAGAGTCGAAAGTCCGTAAACTTACCGCTGACCCACCGATGAGCATCGAGTTTTTTTCCGAACCATATGAAATAAAAGGATCGTATCTTTACAGTAACTTAGTTTCTATTATTTACGTTGAATAATTAATTTTCATTTTCTTATTTTCATAAGAAAAAAAACTGATATTTACGGCGTAGGATTTAGTTTTCTTGTTATTGTAAAGAATTTTGAAGCAGTGCCTACAGAAGTAGGTCACTTCACTACTCAAACATTATTTGACTGCAAGGTATTGAGTATCGCCATCTAGTGGATGTATTTTTTGAAACTTCACCTAACTAGACATAAAGTGTAAATTTTGCTTATTCGCTTTCTATTCCAGAACAAATACTTCAAAAGCTATTTATAAATAATTCAAAATATGTACATTAAGTGAAAATCCTGTACTATTATAATAGGTTACATTTTCAAATATGTGCGTAACATGTTCTATGTGGCATAGGATTTACATAAGGTATAAAAGTTGTTTTTGTCTTTCTTAAGGTTTGTTTGTTTGTAATTAACCACAATGGGCTATCTGTTCTCTGCCCACCACGGATATCGAAACCCGGATTCTAGCGTTGTAAGTCCGCAGACATACCACTGTGCCACTGGGGAGGGGGGCTTTCTTAAGGAAAACCCGTAACACAAGTGTTAAAATCTGTGTCCTTCTTTTGTATGATGCCAAAACGAGGCAAAAAGGAGAAATAATTGAAAATAAATAAACCGGAAGACAACAAATAAATAAAAACAGATATCAAAAGCCTTACACGAACTGATGTAAAGTGAAATGAAATTGCAAAACTTACTCTTACACCTGTCCAATAACCTCCCATACTATTTGTTAATATCTATAACCCGAATCTAATATTAAACACATCTACCTTATCAGTCAGAAATAGTAGTACAGGGAAATGTGAAATGAGAGGCTCTAGATGCACAGAGCTATTCCAGAACCGGTTAACTTATAACCCGAATTTAATATTAACTACATCTACCTTATTAGTCAGAAATAATAGTACAGGGAAATGTGAAATGAGAGGCTCTAGATGCACAGAGCTATTCCAGAACCTGTTAACAAAACTAATTTTAAAATTATAAAAGTCAAATCAAAAAGAAATTTACCTGAGAACTTTACCTGGGCAGGTGTAAACTAAAACAGATAGCAAGATGTTTAAAAGTACCCTTGCTCACTCCCACTTTGCCCCTGAAGAAGAAAGATCCACTTTTCGAAAGCGCTTGGGTTATAGGGTTTTTATTCATTTCTATCAAGACTTCTTGAACCAACGTGTTTTTCTGACATCATGAATTTGCTCATAGCTAATACCTAAATGTTTGAGACTATGCTATACACCAACTCGTGAAGCAATAAGAAGCTTTTATTATCCATTTACGCTGATTTCAAATTAAACTTTACATAAATTACCGTAAAACGTCGTGGGCAGAGACACCAGCAACAGTGGCATTAAAACGCTGCTATCACGGTGAACTATATTTGCTGGTGAATTTTAAACATCTAGGAGGTATGATTGCAACTTGGATGATATCACTGTTGAAATAACCTTGGATGATATCACTGTTGAAATAACCTTGGATAATATCACTGTTGAAATAACCTTGGATAATATCACTGTTGAAATAAACTTGGATGATATCACTGTTGAAATAACCTTGGATAATATCACTGTTGAAATAACCTTGGATAATTTCACTGTTGAAATAACCTTGGATAATATCACTGTTGAAATACAACTTTGCGATTCAACACTAAATAAGACAACAGTACGGCGATACACGTGAATTTTCTCAACAACCAGTGAAAGTTGCACAGTTGTTTTGATACATTATGCTTGGTTTTACATTTACTGTCTCACGTGACCAGTATCCTTTCTCTGGAAACTAGGTGGTGAAGTTGGCTCTTATGGTAACTACAGCAGTGGTAACAGCAGCTTTTATATAGAGATACAATCTCATATGACCAGTATCCTTTCTTTGGGAATTAGGTTGTAGGGTTGGCTGTTAATGTTAAGGGCATTGTATCAGTAGGAGCAGCAACTGAAGTAAAAGGTACAATCCCACGTGACCAGTATCCTGCCTTTGGAAAGTATGTTGTGGGGTTGGCTATTATACTACTGTGTTAACATTTCTGATTTTGTGATTGACTTACTTTATTTTGACCGATTATGTTTAAAGTAGAAGTCAAGCCCTATGAATCTGTTTAGTTTTCAGATTCTAGTTTGGAATTTTAGAATTGAATTTTGACTTAGACTTTTTTAGATCTGTTTGTATTTTATATGTGATTACATTTTCTATCACATTATAGTGTTGTATTTTATTTATTTTTCGAACTCAATCCATTCATCCAATTGCCTATCCATTAATGCCCAATCTTTGCGAGGTTAAACCGACTTCCTGTATAAAATTTCATCAAAATGAGTTAATATAGTTCTTCACATCTCTTTTCACACCAAACAGGCAACCGACAACTGCTGTACTGTAAATATATATATTTCAATAAGCTACAAAATCTTAGCAGCGGGAAGGATGGCGTGAACACAACGTATCCAAACCTTAGATGAAATATAATTAGATTTAGCCACAAAACAAACGTCCAACACTGGGGCACAAACCATAAGGTGGGTTATTATGTAATGTGTCCTGGTTTTGGAGTACCAGCGGAAGACCCAAGTTGCGTTTGCAGTACCTCATTTCTCCAGTTTGACCTCAATTTCCCCAGCCACACATAATAAACAAAGGAGCAAATGTGGATGCGCAAACCCCCAACGCCCCACATGTTTACTACTTTTCCCTGTCTGCAGCCAGGAGTGAGAAAGTGTGTTTCTTCTTTCTGAAAATGACTACAGCCAGATATGTACGCTAAGTCCTTTGAATCTCTTTTTTTATAAGTTATTTAATCAATGTGTGAAGGTGGTAGCAACCTTCAAGTGGTCCTCCTATTAGTGTAAGGTTTTCCATGATAAGCCTACCAATTAATGCAAAGAAGAAGGAGATTGAACATCGCTAAACGACCTCCTGGTCAGAACAACAAATTAGTGTCAGATATAGGCCCTTTCCAGGGCCTACAAAAAAGAAAAATCGGAGTAGCAATGACAGTTTATAAACTCAGCGTTGAAGACTTATCTAAAGCGAAGTTCGACTTATTCATAAAAAATCGTGCAACAATAATGTCGACATCGCCCTCCTGCGAGAGACCCATTTAGAAGCACATTCGGACCACAGAAGCCACATTCCTGGATATCGTATTTTCGCGAGTAAGGGTGTCATAAGAAGTATGGTATAGCTACTACATCAGGAGCACCCTCACAAACAATGCTGAAGCTATTCAACCAGATAGCCCTTTCTACATTTCCATCAAAATCACCAATCTGACGATCACCAACATATACACACCTTCTTCAGAACTATGGCAAGCCCCAGCGCTTTCTGATGCAGAACATCCAGTGATATTAGTTGGGAACTTTAATTACCATGTGTAGGACTATGCCAACAACAATACGACTGGAGAACAACTCGCAGATGAGGCAGTGTTGAAAGATCGCATCCTGCTGCATGATGGACAACAAACAAGAACATTTCACTTAGCCATATTGAGAAACGACTATTCTCCTGACCTCTCCTTCACTGCCTGCGACAGCAAGGGTGGAAACTTGACCTCTTCCGAAGTTTTCCGCATCCCAACACCGACTCACCCTGTTTCACATTAGTAGTGAAGCTGCTCTGGTTTCATCAAGGCCAAAACCCGTTAGAACTTTCGAAAACGCCAATGGAGCAGTTTTTCTGACGCAATTGAAGGTAATATAGAGCGCGTTCATTGCTTCCAGAAGACTACGACCACTTTATTTGCCTACAAAGTTTACAGTCGCAGAAATCACCTCCCAAGGCTACAGGAAGAAGTATATATATATACTCCCTGTTGGTCCCAAGAAAGTAGCTCCTGGCCATCTACAGTCAAAAGCAGAACCATGAGATGAAAAAAAGCACTTCTCGACTCCCTTAACGATGCCAGGTTTATAAGATAGCATTATACTGTCAAAAGCATAGATTTCACGCACTCAAGCCAGATGGCTGTGAATATCTTCCACCATCTGGAAGCCACTATACATCCCACCATTGACCAATCGAAAATTTCACCAGATGTGCTTGAAGTTCGGCTGGTAATCAACTCTAAAGTGTCGAAACTTCAAATAAACAAACAAGAAATCAAGAAGGCTCTGAAAATCTCACTCAAAGGCGCCGATCATACATCTCCATTGTTAGAACCATATAACTTGAAAGTGGTAGACGACGCACTTGTAGCTACCATAAAACAACCGATGACAACGTCTTTACCTAGACTTTCTAAAGAGGCTTGGACCCAGGGAACGGACATGGTTGGCACCTCATCTTAAACAGAATTGGTCCTATCCTCGACTTAGCTGTAGCTCCATTTCAAGCCGTCTTTTGGAAAGGATACTCTGAACAGGTCTCTGTACCTAGCATATAGAGGGAGGGGGTACCAGAAACGAATGAAAACTGGCATCGTTTTTGTGGCCTTTCATGTGCTTATGATACAGTCTGATACAGTGCAATTCTTCTTAAATTGTAAAAAGTAATTAGATGTGTGAAAACATTGTAACTTATAAACTCTATGATTGTAAACAGGCGCTTCATGGTCGCCCTGGGGAGAAAATAAGTCACCATAGGGGGCAGTACTCATTCATGCTCTTTCATAACATCTAAAAAAAAAAAGCTCATTCAGGTTTACTTATACAGGTGATCTTGCTCCTGCAGCCCAATCATCTGACTTCCATGAGACCGAAGCACGCTTTACACAAGACCTTAAGTTTCTTGAAGCTTACTTTCTACCCCCCAGTGGCACAGCGATATGTCTACGGACTTAAAACGCTAGACACCGGGTTTCGATACCCGTGGTCGGCAGAGTACAGATAGCCCATTGTGTTGCTTTGTGCTTAACTTCAAACAAGCAAAGCTTACTTTCTGAAGTGTCAGCTACCGGCCGAACCCCATGACAACAATTATCATGTGCTTCCACCTGAGCAACTTACTTACTTAACAAAAGAGGAACCAGGATTTGATCTCCAGCGTAAGGTATGGACGATCTTCAATCGTATCCACACTGGGAAAGCAAGATGTGGCTACCTGCTATACAAATGGTAGATTAAAGACAACCGTCGCGTGCGATTGTGGACGTCCAACTCAAACAGTCGACCAGATTATAAATCAATGTCCTAAACGCCGCTTTTTGGGAGGGCCACCTCAGT
>NW_013676138.1:11402-12936 GCF_000517525.1 Limulus polyphemus
GTCTGCGGACTTACAACGCTAGAAACCGGGTTTCGATACCCGTAGTGGGCAGAGCACAAATAGTCAAATTTGTAGATTTGTGCTTATCTACAAACAAACCTTTTCGGGCGGCGACACCCAATAGATCTCATACTTCTATATACAGCTCTAATTTGCTGTTCTAACACTCCATACCAAGAAGAAGCTATCATTTCTATAAACGCTATGTTTTAATAAAATTACTGCTATTGGATCTCGATTCGTTCTGCCAATGCCCTTCAACGGCTCAGTGGTAAATCAGCGGGATTACGATGCTAAAAATTGAATTTAGATACCCGTGGTGAGCAATCACAGATAGCTCATTATGTGTCTGTGTGCTTAAAAACAGCCAAAAGAAACCGT
Source organism: Limulus polyphemus (assembly GCF_000517525.1). Lineage (NCBI taxonomy): Eukaryota > Metazoa > Arthropoda > Merostomata > Xiphosura > Limulidae > Limulus > Limulus polyphemus. The sequence continues at coordinate 11,784 of NW_013676138.1, forward strand.
TTTGCCAATCAAAATAGCAAATTTTTATACATCAGTGTCTAGCATGAGTGCCATGTATTTATATGAGCTGAATTTGACGCTGAATAGGCTTAATAAAAAGCTGCATTAAGCTTCACTTCAAATTAAAACCCACAGTGTCATACTCGCAGCTGTAAGTTCAAACGAAGAATATTCTTTCAAATAGAAACTAAAAAAAAAAAAGCTATTCCTTCCTCATTCTATGCTTCAATCTGTCCAAAACATGTATTATACATGATCATATTTATCATACTAAGAAATTCCTTCTTCTATCGAATCTTCGAACTGTCTAAAGTGTTTATTACACATGATCATATTAATCACACCAAAAACCAACGGATATTCGGAATAATCTTTTCTCAACCGTTCATTTATGTTGGCAGTGACTATTTACAAAAACGTTGACGCCGAAGATTCGGCTTACAATCAAACAGTTAGAATATATTAGCTTAACTCGAGGAAGCCTGGCAAGGTTAGGGCAATCGAATTGCAATCTGCGGGTCGCGGGTTCGAATCCCCGTCACCGAACATGCTCGCCCTTTCAGCCGTGGGGACGTTATAATGTGAGGGTCAATCCCACTATTCATTGGTAAAAGAGTAGCCCAAGACTTGACGGTGGGTGTTGTTGACTAACTGCCTTCCTTTTAGTCTATTACTGCTAAATTATGGACGGCTAGCGCAGATAGACCTCGAGTAGCTTTGCGCGAAATTCAAACCAAACGAAACCAATTAACTCGATGTATATATATAAATACAACTCCCAATGGGAATCAAAATACGTTGCTATAGGTCTTCCACGCGCAAGTATTTCAAAAAGTATCGGTTTAACATCTCGTGCAAGCTTGGTAACATGATAACGTGCCCAAAAGGAAGTTAGTAGCTGGTTGAAGGAATAGGGGTGTTAAAGTTGTCATGCACGAAGCAGCTGCGAACTGTAAACCTCTCATTAATATTTTTCTTGACGTTTCGTACAGGAAGTTAGACTGAAATTCTATGTGAACAGCTTCTTCGGTTTCTATTACATGCTTGTTCACTGTAGAAATAAAAGTAAAATAGAAGGTTGTACCTGTACTACACGTGTGAGCAGTATAATATAGACATATGTAGCTTTGTTTGTTTGTTTTTGGATTTCGCG
>NW_013676138.1:13804-18558 GCF_000517525.1 Limulus polyphemus
AGAATTAAACCACAGATATATTATAATAATATACATTGTGTATCTTGATCATGCTTTTATTTTATCTAAGAATTAAACCACAGATATATTATAATAATACATATTGTGTATCTTGATCATGCTTTTATTTTATCTAAGAATTAAACCACAGATATATTATAATAATACATATTGTGTATCTTGATCATGCTTTTATTTTATCTAAGAATTAAACCACAGATATATTATAATAATACACGTTCTGTATGCTGCTAATGCAATAACTAATCTGTACATATAAATATCATTAATAAGATAAAATAAATTATTTTTATATGACATTATATATCAACTATTTAGAGCTATTATTAAGATATTTCAAATTTACGTAACGATAACATCCTACCGTTTTTCACACCATTGAAGACATATTCAAATATAAGACATAACGCTCATATTGCAAATATTATATAGGTTTTACTTACGCTCATATTGTAAAACTCTATAAGTTTTATTTACGCTCATATTGTAAATATTATATAGGTTTTACTTATGCTCGTATTATAAATACTCTATAGGTTTTACTTACGTTCCTATTGTAAATATTATATAGGTTTTACTTACGTTCTTATTGTAAATACTCTATTGGTTTTTACTTACATTCTTATTGTAAATACTCTATAGGTTTTACTTACGCTCCTATTGTAAATGCTCTATAGGTTTTACTTACGCTCCTATTGTAAATACTCTATAGGTTTTACTTACGCTCCTATTGTAAATACTCTATTGGTTTTACTTACGTTCTTATTGTAAATATTATATAGGTTTTACTTACGCTCGTATTGTAAATACTCTATAGGTTTTACTTACGCTCCTATTGTAAATACTCTATTGGTTTTACTTACGTTCTTATTGTAAATATTATATAGGTTTTACTTACGTTCTTATTGTAAATAGTATATAGGTTTTACTTACGCTCGTATTGTAAATACTCTATAGGTTTTACTTACGTTCTTATTGTAAATACTCTATAGGTTTTACTTACGTTCTTATTGTAAATACTCTATAGGTTTTATTTCGTAAGTAAAACCTATAGAGTATTTACAATATGAGCGTTCAGTTTATCACCCGCTGTGAATCACTCTGGTCAGGGTTTTACAATGTACTGAACCACATGCATTAAAAATTCTCTTTTTTCAACTTTTAGAAATAATGTTAGTAGCCAAAATGTAAGTAAAACCAATAGAGTATTTACAATAAGAACGTAAGTAAAACCTATAGAGTATTTACAATAAGAACGTAAGTAAAACCTATAGAGTATTTACAATACGAGCGTAAGTAAAACCAATAGAGTATTTACAATAAGAAAAAATAAGTCGAAGGAATAGTTTTAAATGGATCAACGGTAAGTCTGAGGACATATATCGTTAAAAAATCATGTTTCGATACTCGCGGCGGGCTGGATACAGATAGCCCATTGTGTAACTTTGTGCTTTACAACAAACAACCAAGCAATTTAAAAATAAGTGGTCGAGAGTTGTTTGATTCGCTTTAACGTCATAGTTGCGATTCGAAGTATTATTAGGAAAGCCAAGATAGGCTTAGCTTCAATAACATGTAGGTATTCAACCTTTAAGCTGTAATTACTGAACCTGAAAATAAAGCTTTTTTGTGGAAACTAGATCAATGTTTCTTCAGTTGTTATTTAACTTCAAATTTGTAACTTCGTTCAGAGGCAAATCAATGTCCACAGAGAGATTGTTTTCTCTCGATTAAAGGACTTGATTATTTTTCAATCTGTGGAGCAATGAGAGGAGAGTTTACGTTAAATCTGTACTGTATGTGTCTGTAAAAAAATATAAAAAAAAATCACGAATTGGTAGACAGTTCAAAAACAAAAATATTTGACGTTTTAGTGATGAAGGACAAAAATCCAGGTCGAAATTGATGATTGTCTTCATGTAGATAATTTATTTTTTTCGAAATACACTTTATCATCATTTAATATCACCAAACACTAAAATAAATTAAAATGACAATTTAAAGATTATCTAGAAACAAGTTCTTCAATCTCAAGCGGTACTAAAGAAACTACACTCAATGATTAAGAGATTAAGAAGTATCTATATTTCTAAGATTTTTTTTGTCGCGTCCAAAGATTTAATGAACACTTAGATCAACTGGAAGGATTTCGAAGCGTGACAGCAGACGTTGAAAAATAGTAAAATAGTAGATGTCATCAGTAAACTGTTGGCGCCAAAGAAGAGATATTTTAGTTGATAAACTCCTGCAGTAGCAGTCGGAAGAAAAAAAATCATTCAGAAAATATCAGCTACGGCCGTTAAACTTGAAGTATAACGACCAACACATTCAGAAACTCGACTTGTTACGGTACTTTATCACTGCTTACGGCAATTGGTGTTTCTTGACAACGATGTTTATTACTGCCGCGTTAGTACTGTGGTTTAATGGCCGAAATGTGTTTGTCAGTTTGACTTCTAGGTCTTTTTTTGGAGGTTTTGTTTAGTTTAGTAGATAGTCTTGGACGTTAACTTTATCTTCCAGTGGACAAATTTGGGCATTAATTTTATCTTCTAGTTGACAAATGTGGGCATTAACTTCATCTATAGATGACAGATGTGGGTATTAACTTTATCCTCCAGTGGACAAATTTGGACATTAATTTCATCTTCTAGTTGACAAATGTGGGCATTAACTTCATCTTATAGCTGACAGATGTGGGCGTTAACTTTATCTTTTAGTGGACAAATTTGGGCATTAATTTCATCTTCTAGTTGACAAATGTGGGCATTAACTTCATCTTATAGCTGACAGATGTGGGCGTTAAGTTTATCTTTTAGTGGACAAATTTGGGCATTAATTTTATCTTCTAGCTGACAGATGTGAGCATTAACTTTATGTTCTTTAGCTTAGAAACATTGAACGTGAAATAGTAATTTTATGAAATAGCAGAGAAGTTCTTAAGCAAGTAACTTCATGTGAAGATAAACGCTGTTTTCGTGGTGTTCTTAACTATTATGTTTTTTACCATGTGTTGGCTGTTTGAGCTCAGGTGTCACGCTTGGCGTTTTATCTCTAGACTTAGCTCAAGTTCGTATACACACCCTCCTAAATCCTCCCTCTTAGTATTTCTTAGTTCTGATCACGTACAATGATACCTTCAACTGTAGGCCGAGCAAGACTTTCTTCGCATTGCCACCTGTCGTTTGTAGCTGTTTCTGACATATTTATCTCTTCGTTTGCTAGAACGCTGTAAAACTTCTTCTCCGAGAAATGACATGATCACATACGTTTTCAAAAGGCAATGACGCAGTCGTTTGGTGACCTCTTAGTTGATACACCTGAAGTGCCATCTACATCCGGGAGGAAGAGAATTAATCTAAAACCGATAATTCAGATGTGTTATTGATAACCGGGGAACTGACAGTGTTGCAACTACAGTGTATGTTATTTATCTGATTCTGTAGTTAATCTGCGTACTTGAACTTAAGAATATTTATAGCCTAAAAGTATAACTTAGAGAAACTGTAGTATTGATAAAATCTTGACTTAGAACAAAGAGAAGACATCCAAATATAAACCTGAGAAGTTGAATAAGAATTGTGTTTTTGAGTATTCGGGAATGAAAGAAATATTTCAAAATTAAAACTAAAGAATTGTGTGGATAAATAACGTGAGATAACGTGAGAATTGTGTGGATATCTGTCAGCTATAAGATGAAGTTAATGCCCACATCTGTCAACTAGAAGATGAAATTAATGTCCAAATTTGTCAACTGGAGGATAAAGTTAACGCCCACATCTGTCATCTATAAGATGAAGTTAATGCCTACATCTGTCAACTAGAAGTTGAAATTAATGCCCAAATTTGTCCACTGGAGGATAAAGTTAACACCCATATCTGTCAGTTAGAAGATAAAGTTAAAGCCCACATCTGTTAACTAGAAGATGAAATTAACGTCCAAATTTGTCCACTAGAAGATAACGTTAACGCCCACATCTGATAGCTAGAAGATGAAGTTAATGCCCACATCTGATAGCTAGAAGATGAAGTTAATGCCCCACATTTGCCAACTAGAAGATGAAAATAATTCAGTCCAGTTTTGAGCTAGTGTCGAGACGATTGGTTCACTTTTTTTTTTTTACTTGTTTCCGAAACATTTCTTTCAGCTGATACCAAAACATTTTGATATTTTCTTCAACTGATGCCTTTTGCCATTTGTTTGTTTCTTTCTTTCCTTACGTGATCCCGAATTCTTTGTTTTCACCTGATGATAAAACATTGGTTCTTTGTGCAGCTGATGTTTTCCGATGATCTAAAATCGTTTGGTTCTTTCCTTTCAGTTGATGTAAAATTATATCGGTATTCAGGTGACACTGAAGCGTATGAATCTTTTCACTTGAGTTGAGGTTAGGCAGGATCGTGCCTAATTTTTTTCTCAGACGACGCTGAATCTGATTTTTTATTTTACAGACGACAAAACATTAGTTTTTACTTTCAGCTGGTATTAACCTGTTTACTTCTTTATTAAACGTTTTTTTCTTTTAATTAATTTTATCTGGTCATATAATTTAATGTTTTAAAACTGTGATATTTGAATCTACAATTCTCGTCATTTTTTAACAACCTTCTGCAACATATTTAACAAATAAAATCATATTTTTTCACATGTTTGGTTTTACAAAGTCAAATTATTTCACACTTAATATCGAAGTTCTTTGTGAAATACAACAAAGCTACAAGGCCCGGCATGA
>NW_013676139.1:0-2939 GCF_000517525.1 Limulus polyphemus
AACACTCTACAGAAGACATGTTTGTCTTTTATTCTGTGTGTACCACAAGTAACCCATAGTCCCCCCCCCAGAAAACACTCTACAGAAGACATGTTTGTCTTTTATTCTGTGTGTACCACAAGTAACCCACAGTCCCCCCCCCCAGAAAACACTCTACAGAAGACATGTTTGTCTTTTATTCTGTGTGTACCACAAGTAACCCACAGTCCCACCCCCCAGAAAACACTCTACAGAAGACATGTTTGTCTTTTATTCTGTGTATACCACAAGTAACCCATAGTCCCCCCTAGAAAACACTCTTCATTTACGATGCTTCAAAAGTCCCCTTTTTATCAATGACTCCCGCCCTTTTAACGACCTCTGAACGTTACTATGTTTTCTAAGATTTTCATCTATGTTCTTTGTCAGAAGAAGGAGTCTATAGAAATCACACAACACTAGTCTTTGTTTGTTTGTTGTTAAGCACACAATAGAGTAACTGGGATCTGCCAACCGCTGGTATCAAATCCCGAATCCTAGCGTTGTTAAGCTCTCAGATTTACTTTAAAACCACCAGGAGAAACTTTTTACTTATTGTTTGCGTAAAGCTAGACAAGTGTTACCACCGCGAGAATTGAGCCTCGGATTTTACGTTGTAATCCTGTAAACTTATCGCTGACTACCGAGGGACATCGTTTCTTCTCCTGGTTTTCACACGAGCGAGAGAAAGAGAGACTGGAACATCATCATCACATACAACTTGCCGGAGAAATGATGTAAATAAATACTTCATCTTCTACGTGCGTCCCAGTGGGACAGCGGTAAGTTTACAGACTTACAAAGTTAAAGTCCGGAGTTCGATTTCCTGAAGTGGACACAGCAGATAGCCCAGTGTGACTTTGCTCTAAGGAAAAAACACACACAACTGAAGTTTTCAAGTATCTACTGCTAATATTAAAAACCTGTATTAAGTTACACTAGCTGTCAGATTGTTATAAAAACTTGTATTAAGTTACACTAGCTGTCAGATTGTTATAAAAACCTGTATTAAGTTACACTAGCTGTCAGATTGTTATAAAAACTTGTATTAAGTTACACTAGCTATCAGATTGTTATAAAAACTTGTATTAAGTTACACTAGCTGTCAGATTGTTATAAAAACCTGTACTGAGGTACACTAGCTGTCAGATTCTTATGAAACCTGTACTGAACTACAGTAGCTGCCAGATTCTTATGAAACCTGTACTGAACTACAGTAGCTGCCAGATTTTTATGAAACCTGTACTGAACTACAGTAGCTGCCAGATTCTTATGAAACCTGTACTGAGTTACAGTAGCTGTCAGATTCTTATGAAACCTGTACTGAGTTACACTAGCTGTCAGACTCTTATGAAAACATGTACGGTCCTTGGTCATGGTGTAGTGTTTTCAAACAGGAGGACTGATACAACTCTAATCTACAATGCTAGTGTCAACAAACAGGAGGACTGATACAACTCTAATCTACAATGCTGGTGTCAACAAACAGAAGGACTCATACAACTCTAATATACAATGCTGGTGTCAACAAACAGGAGGGCTAATACAACTCTAATCTACAATGCTGGTGTCAACAAACAGGATCCTGTTTGTTGACACCAGCATTGTAGATTAGAGTTGTATCAGTCCTCCTGTTTGTTGACACCAGCATTGTAGATTGGAGTTGTATTAGTCCTTCTGTTTGTTGACACCAGCATTGTATATTAGAGTTGTATTAGTCCTCCTGTTTGTTGACACCAGCATTGTAGATTAGAGTTGTATCAGTCCTCCTGTTTGTTGACACTAGCATTGTAGATTAGAGTTGTATCAGTCCTTCTGTTTGTTGACACTAGCATTGTAGATTAGAGTTGTATCAGTCCTCCTGTTTGTTGACACCAGCATTGTAGATTACAGTTGTATCAGTCCGGACTAATACAACTCTAATCTACAATGCTAGTGTCAACACTGTACAAACTTTAGTGTCCAAATTTTTTCTAAAGGAATTTTTATTTTTAGCGTCCATTCTGCTTTGTCTTGCATATTTTTTCCCCGTTTCTTTATGCGCTATTTCTGAACTCCTGATTTCGTAAGGTAACCGTTTTACACATTTTACACGTGGCAGCAGTATATATATATACACACACACGCAAGAAAAAAAAGAAAAGAAAAACACCTAGAAAATGTGGCACTGATCTGAACCACTCCATTGTGGGTGAGATGTTCTATAAAAAAACACGAAAACAAACACGCTTTGGGAGTGCTCGTTACGGTTATTGACTTCTGGGCTTCTTTCGCGCACGCGTGTAAACAACCTAAAACGGACACCTACCCATCTGTATGACAACAATAAAACTCGATTTTTTTAGACTGTAGACTTACCGCCGAGTCACTGGGCTGGAATATAATTCTGGAGTTTTTCTGCGCTTTTCTTCTTGTTAATATACAGCCCAGTGGTTAACGTATTGGGCTGCGGAGCTGAAGTTCCGTGGTTGCACTTTGGGTGCGTGTATACGTTATAAGACTGTTGGTCAAATGTCACTATTCGGTCTTTCAAGAGTAGCCCAATTGTCCAAAATTGGGGACAGGTAGCCCTCATGTTTAATCTTTATTGGATTAGAATACATGAATCCTTTACCATATTATGCAAACTTATACCATCATATGTTTTCTCTCTGTTTGTTAACTGAATATTTAATACTGATTTTATATAGCCAGGTATCACTTTGTATTGTATACATACGTATATAAATACCGCCAGATTCTAAACTTCCTGAATACTGTTAATTGTACTTGATCGGTTCTTAATCTTCTATAATCCGCTATTAATTGTACTCGATCGGTTGTTAGTCTTCTATAATCCGCTATTAATTATACCTGATCGGTTGTTAATCTTCTATAATCCGCTATTAATTATACCTGATCGGTTGTTAGTCTTCTATAAT
>NW_013676139.1:3939-6071 GCF_000517525.1 Limulus polyphemus
CCGCTATTAATTGTACCTGATCGGTTGTTAATCTTCTATAATCCGCTATTAATTGTACCTGATCGGTTGTTAATCTTCTATATTCCGCTATTAATTGTACTCGATCGGTTGTTAATCTTCTATAATCCGCTATTAATTGTACCTGATCGGTTGTTAGTCTTCTATAATCCGCTATTAATTGTACCTGATCGATTGTTAATCTTCTATGATCCGCTATTAATTGTACTTGATCGGTTGTTAATATTCTATAATCTGCTATTATTTATTTTGGAACAGTTGTTAATCTTCTTTATCCTGTTATTAATTATTCTTGGTGTATCATTAATCAATCTTCTAGACCTTGTGTTCAGATCTAAACCAAAATACAATTTGATTCTTCTTATTCCAATGATAAACTAATAGAAAAATAAAATTAGTAATTTGAGTTGTTAAAAAGTGCCTTACTGGCAACCGCTAGGGGTCTACACTCTCTAACTCAGTTTAGCATGGGCAGTCATCGGGTTCGAATCCGAGGATAAAAAATGTACATCAAGGATAAACAACGACATAAGTAACCATGTTCTTCAAATAGCCTTGTTTTCAATAACCAATTCAAATCAGAGGTTCCAGTATAGTTGGTATTTTTAACAGCAGATGACATCACCGTACAGTCGCTATAGTTGCTTATTATGAATGACAATGTTTACTTTTTTTAGTTTCTTTTTCGGTTGTAGTCTTCTATCTTCGTTCATACTTAAAGTATAACTTTTTTCAACTGATCTGAAGAGAAGACAAAACTTGAAACTGTGTATTAAACAAACTGGTATACAGAACATCTCACCGTCTTTTATTCTTCTTTATACCTGAAGAGGGCGCTCCAACATAAATAAAATAATAATTATTAGCGATATTAATTAAGGCCTGTGTTGTTGTTTACCGCATTTTGTCGAATTTTCTATAGTGTAGGAAAGAATTAAAAAAGAAAAAGATGGTAAAATAAACTAAATTTATTAAAACTTTTCAAATTTAAAAGAAACTAAATTTTTTAAAACTTTTCAAATTTAAAAGAAACTAAATTTTTTAAAACTTTTCAAATTTAAATGAAACTAAATTTGTTGAAACTTTTCAAATTTAAATGAAACTAAATTTGTTCAAAACTTTTCAAATTTAAAATAAACTAAATTTGTTGAAACTTTTCAAATTTAAATGAAACTAAATTTGTTGAAACTTTTCAAATTTAAATGAAACTAAATTTGTTGAAACTTTTCAAATTTAAATGAAACTAAATTTGTTAAAACTTTTCAAATTTAAAATAAACTAAATTTGTTGAAACTTTTCAAATTTAAAATAAACTAAATTTGTTAAAACTTTTCAAATTTAAAACAAATTAAATTTGTTAAAACTTTTCAAATTTAAATGAAACTAAATTTGTTAAAACTTTTCAAATTTAAATGAAACTAAATTTGTTAAAACTTTTCAAATTTAAAATAAATTAAATTTGTTAAAACTTTTCAAATTTAAATGAAACTAAATTTGTTAAAACTTTTTCAATAAATCATTATCGAACTGAATGACTGGCAACTTAGTGAATTACCAGTTAAACTAAAAGATCTTGAGAAATGTGTATCACAATATTCAACTTGTTTGTTTTAACTTGTTCTTACAATATCTAATGTTGTTCCCAGCCCACTTCCTTACCATATACACTCTCGATCCCAGCTCACTTCCTTACCATATACACTCTAGATCCCAGCTCACTTCCTTACCATCTACACCCTAGATACCAGCTCACTTCCTTACCACATACACTCTAGATCACAGCTCACTTCCTTACCATATATTCTCTCGATCCCAGCTCACTTCCTTACCATATACACTCTAGATCCCAGCTCACTTCCTTACCATATACGCTCTAGATCCCAACTCACTTCCTTACCATATACACTCTAGATCCCAGCTCACTTCCTTACCACATACACTCTAGATCCCAGCTCACTTCCTTACCATATATTTTCTCGATCCCAGTTCACTTCCTTACCACATACGCTCTAGATCCCAGCTCACTTCCTTACCATGTACACTCTCGATCCCAGTTCACTTCCTTACCACATACGCTCTAGATCCCAGCTCACTTCCTTACCATGTACACTCTC
>NW_013676139.1:6999-11759 GCF_000517525.1 Limulus polyphemus
CTCCACTAAACAAGTTTTATTTTGTCGTCTCCACTAAATAAGTTTTGTTTTGTCGTCTCCACTAAATAAGTTTTGTTTTGTCGTCTCCACTAAATAAGTTTTGTTTTGTCGTCTCCACTAAATAAGTTTTATTTTGTCGTATACACTCTAGATCCCAGCTCACTTCCTTACCACATACACTCTGGATCCCAGTTCACTTCCTTACCATATACACTCTAGATCCCAGCTCACTTCCTTACCACATACACTCTAGATCCCAGTTCACTTCCTTACCACATACACTCTAGATCCCAGTTTAATTACACTTGTTTGATCTACATAATAAAACAAGTTTCCAGTAAATGTAACTTTACTGTAGACCACTACTCAAAACAAAGTCGACAATTAATTTTAGAACATTTAATTGGTATCGACTTGCCACAAAATTACTAAAATACTTTCAAATCTCAGTTCACGTATTATATACATGCATTTTTGACAGTTCTCTGCAAGGATTTTAATTCTGAAAACCGCTAGAATAATAAATATACATATTTCAAAATATGCTGAAACATATACACATATATATACTTTGTTGTACCGTTACTATATTTTGAAATCTGTTTATCGTTTCTAGTGAGAATTCTCTTCAGTATCTTCCACTTTAAATAAGTATTCATTTTTCACCATCAGTCTTCTGTTCTAATTCTTTCACATTTTCTTCTTCGGACTGAACAGACATAGGCTGGTTCTCTTCTGACTCTTTCAACTGTTCAACCAGGGACTGCCACTGAGCTAAATTTCTTCTGTTTAAGAAAAACAAAATACACACACACATTTTAAACTGTGAAGAAATTTGTCTCCAGTTCATTTCCTTACCATTACATTCTACTTCCCATTTCACTTCCTTACCATACACATTGTAGTTCCCATTTCACTTACTTACCATACACATTGTAAATCTCATTTCACTTTCTTACCATACACATTGTAGATCCCATTTCACTTCATTACCATTACATTCTACTTCCCATTTCACTTCCTTACCATTACATTCTACTTCCCATTTCACTTCCTTACCATTACATTCTACTTCCCATTTCACTTCCTTACCATTACATTCTACTTCCAATTTCACTTCCTTACCATACACATTGTAGACTCCATTTCACTTCTTTACCAATACATTCTACATCCCATTTCACTTCGTTACCATTACATTCTACTTCCCATTTCACTTCCTTACCATACACATTTTACTTCCCATTTCACTTCCTTACCCCTACACATTCTACTTCCAATTTCACTTCCTTACCATTGCATTCTACATCCCATTTCACTTCCTTACCATTACACTCTACTTCCCATATCACTTCCTTACCATTACACTCTACTTCCCATTTCACTTCCTTACCATTACACTCTACTTCCCATTTCACTTCCTTACCATTACACTCTACTTCCCATTTCACTTCCTTACCATTAAAATTCACTTCACAATGATTTTCATTTTCGTTCATTTCGATTACGTTGTAAAAAAAAGATATTTTGTCCTTTAAAAAAACGAAAGTTCAACAAAATTCCATTCATTCTGAAATACGAATAATACAAATATCTAGTCAGCTATATCGGTCTACAAGATGACACTTACAAACAACCATTTAACATTGGCCTACTTTCTGGTATAACAGCTGCCAGAAGCTCGTAGCAAGGCTTGCATATAGCTGTGAGGAAACCCACCTGAGAAAATAGAAAAACAACTGGTCACATCGTCACTGGAAACATCAGTCTTAAGTTAGTTTTAAACGAAAGTTATTTGTTCTAGAACTGATCGTAAAACTGGTCACATCGACACTGGAAACATATGTTTAAGAAAGAAAGAGTGAAAAGTAAACATGATAATTCACTCAGTTTTCACACCTGTGAAGCCGGTTGCTCCTGGGGTTTAGTTCGGTCCATCATGGGCACGGGTGATCTTCCTTGCTCCCTCTCGGCATCACCCTGAAAACCATAAAGTTGGCGTGTCATCACTTTCATAAAAATTATACATATTTTGACCTCACTGACTTTTGTTTCTCTTCGAAGTATTCTCATAAATGTCCACTGGATTATTTATATGATGTGTTTGTTCCGTGTTACGTGTATGAATTCTTTTCCCCCCTCTTTTTGTTGTTAAGTGCTAGGTTACACAATGGGCTATCCGTGCGCTGACTACCTTGGGTATCGAAACTCGATTTCTAGCGTTATAAGCCCTCAGTGTTACCGCTGAGCCAGCGAGCGGGGGCGCTGTATGTCTAGTTGTTGTTGTTTAAAGGCAAAGCTACAAAATGGGCTAAATGTTCTCTTTCCACCGCGGGTATCGAAACTCGATTTCTAGCGTTATAAGCACTCAGAGTTACCGCTGAGCCAGCGAGCGGGGGCGCTGTATGTCTAGTTGTTGTTGTTTAAAGGCAAAGTTACAAAATGGGCTAACTGTTCTCTTTCCACCGCGGGTATCGAAACCAACTATCTAGTGCTATAATCCCCCCAAACTTGACGTTGAGCCAGCGGGGAGGGCTCTATGTTTGATGGTAATAACTATTGTGGTTAATTTACAAGTCTGAAGTAATGTCGACCAGCTCTATAAGGGGAAACATTTGGATCACGTGCCTAATTGCTGAAATTCTGATATAATTGTGTTAGAAAACGCTTCTGGTTTTGAAACAAATGAAGCAACCTAGAATACAGAAAAAATTAATGTTTGATTATTGTTTTGTATTTTATGACCCACCGGTGTATAACAACTTAAACATTGGTCGTATCAGTTCAAAACTTTGTTTGTTTGTTCTATCAAACCAAAGCCACGTCTGCTGTGTCCACCGCGGGGAATCGAACCCCGGATTTTAGCGTTGTAAGTTCCCAAGTTTACCGTGCGGAGAACAATAAACAAATACAAAAACGGCTTCCCCAATTTTTACCCAAGTAAGTACTGAGTTCACATGAAATACCTCGCTTCTAACGAAAAACAAAAACAATCCTGTTTACTTAAGACAATGGATTATTTGACCACCAGAGGGAGATCGAATCAGGGTTACTACTGAAGACTGATTTCCCTGATTCACTTAGTTGTCCATTTTTTATAATAAAGCTCCAATCGTCCATGACGAATTTTGTTCTTCCTAATAGTTAATTATGATGAAAGGACTCGGAAGTATCATGATGATGAAAGGACTCGGAAGTGTCATGATGATGAAAGGACTCGGAAGTGTCATGATGGTGAAAGGACTCGGAAGTGTCATGATGATGAAAGGACTCGGAAGTGTCATGATGATGAAAGGACTCGGAAATGTCATGATGATGAAAGGACTCGGAAGTGTCATGATGATGAAAGGACTCGGAAATGTCATGATGATGAAAGGACTCGGAAATGTCATGATGATGAAAGGACTCGGAAGTGTCATGATGATGAAAGGACTCAGAAGTGTCATGATGATGAAATGACTCGGAAGTGTCATGATGATGAAAGGACTAGGAAGTGTCATGATAATGAAAGGACTCGGAAGTGTCATGATGATGAAAGGACTCGTGTGATGATGATGATGATGATGTACCTGTTCGTAAAACTCTTCAAAAATCACTTTCACTGTCTTCCGCTGTTCTTCCCATGGTTTCGTGCTGGCACACAGATCACAGGCAGTCATGGCTATTGCTTCCAACAAGAGCCTAAAAAGTTCAACAAATACGTCCTGGTGAGGATTGGCTTTAACGGTTCGAAACGTCGCAATCTATTTAATTCTATCGAAGAGATACTTTAACAGTTAGAAACATCGCCATCAATTGATCTAAAAAGAAACGTTATCGAATATCCAGAAATGTTTTAAAAACTTTATTTTTTAATTATATTTGATATTCATTCGCTTCGCTTCTTGATTTAAAAAGAAAAAAAAACATTTTCGGAAAAATTAAATTATTCCTCAGAAGAAAATACAAAAACGAATTGATACATTTAGAAATTTAAAATAAAATGTTTTAACTAAAATCTGGAGAAGTTTCAAGGAATTAGAATGCAACCAATGACCGTACTAACATAAACCGTTTACCTTACCTTGAGCATCTTGTGTTGTATATATATATCCGTCAAAAGATGGCGCTTTGATTGGTTTAAACGACGTGGTATTTTTATATACAACAACGACATCTCTGTATTTTAAATGTTATTGAAGTCACGAATCTTTACGATGCAGTTCTATATATATAGTTTTAAAGCGGATGCTTTTAAAGCATTTTTACATGCTAGTATACATACACACGTGTATTTTAAAGGTAGTCTTACCTGTGCTCATTAGAATCCCAGTCAAATGTCTTTTCATCAAGGATTTTTCTTAGTTTGATTTGATTCGGAAAAAACAAAGCCAAATCTGTTGCTAGGATACAATGCTTTATATTTCTCAGCACCTTAAGGAAAATACATACCAATTATTTAGTGGATATGGTAAGGAAGTGAGCTGGGATCTAGAGTGTATATGGTAAGGAAGTGAGCTGGGATCTAGAGTGTATATGGTAAGGAAGTGAGCTGGGATCTAGAGTGTATATGGTAAGGAAGTGAACTGGGATCCAGAGTGTATGTGGTAAGGAAGTGAACTGGGATCTAGAGTGTATATGGTAAGGAAGTGAGCTGGGATCTAGAGTGTATGTGGTAAGGAAGTGAACTGGGATCTAGAGTGTATATTGTAAGGAAGTGAGCTGGGATCTAGAGTGTATGTGGTAAGGAAGTGAACTGGGATCTAGAGTGTATATTGTAA
>NW_013676139.1:12749-19539 GCF_000517525.1 Limulus polyphemus
GACGACAAAATAAAACTTATTTAGTGGAGACGACAAAATAAAAGTTATTTCGTAATTGGACATTACAAACGTACGAAACGTCTAATTCAATAACGAAATACAACATGAACAAAACATATACTTCAATAACGAATACAACATGAACAAAACACCTCTTTTGGCAGAGTTATATAAAATTAAAACATCTCTGTTTTGTCGTGCATGTTATCTGTCGTCAGTAACCATATTACACGTAAAACAGAAATAAAACATTAATAAGATTGGTTGAAAGGAGCCAATACTTACCCATGTTACACGTAAAACAGAAATAAAACATTAATAAGATTGGTTGAAAGGAGCCAATACTTACCCACGTTACACGTAAAACAGAAATAAAACATTAATAAGATTGGTTGAAAGGAGCCAATACTTACCCACGTTACACGTAAAACAGAAATAAAACATTAATAAGATTGGTTGAAAGGAGCCAATACTTATCCACGTTACACGTAAAACTGAAATAAAACAATAAGATTGGTTGAAAGAAGCCAATACTTACTTTTTTATATTCATCAGAAGTCAGGTTCTTAAAGATGTTGTGTCCCTCTTGCTGTAGACAAAACAAACAAACTATATATTAATAGAAAACAACACCAGACAATGAAGAGTTCTATTGTATCTAGTTTAACCCTTATTCGACCAGGTCAGAGTTCACAAAACACATCTTGATCCATTAATCAGCATTATGCTGGCTTTGACCAGGTCAGAGATCACGAAACACATCTTGATACAATAACTAGCATTATGCTGACTTTGACAAGGTCAGAGATCAAAAATCACATCTTGATCCATTAACTAGCATTATGCTGACTTTGACCAGGTCGGAGATCACGAAACACATCTTGAGCCAATAATTAGTATTATGCTGGATTTGACCAGGTCAGAGTTAAAAAACGTCACCTTGATCCATTAATCAGCATTATGCTTGCTTTGACCAGGTCAGAGATCACGAAACATATCTTGATACAATAATTAACATTTTGATGTGTTTGACCAGTTCAGAGTTCACGAAACATATCTTGATACAATAATTAACATTATGTTGGATTTGACCAGGTCAGAGTTCACGAAACACATCTTGATCGATTTGACCAGGTCAGAGATCACGAAACACATCTTGATCCAGTAATCAGCATTAAGAATCCGGTAAGCAAAGGATTAAACATAAATATTCATTAAACCTTAATTCAGATAACCTACTGATTTAACCAACTAACCGACAAGAATTACTAAATTCACCCAAAAAACAAACTCTTCTGCGGTAAACGAGTCAATAAACGGGAATAGTCCAGCAGAGTCTGTTAAACTGAGTATGTTAGATACGACACAGAGAGTGATTTCTGGTTACCTGAAGAATTGAGACGGTTTGGTTAAAATGGTGATGCTCCAAAGTAGATGTGGTGTATATCGCCGCGAGGGGAGAGGCAGACTTCACAAGAAACTGGTTGTTTTTCCCCCTGTGGTCCAGATCGTGGCACAAACAGGCAACGAAAAGCGCCAGTTTCTGTAAAAAAATGATTACCGAGAAACGTAATTACTCCAAACACACTTCTGTAAACTTATAACCTTTTGAATTCTTTTTTTTTCTTTTCGGAAAACAGTCGTCAGGTTTGGCAAATCAAATTAAAATAAAATAAAAAAACAAACGGAGTTATGGGTAAATAAAAACGGACCAGAGGTTTTGTTAAAAGATGATGACCAGCTATAATAATCCTAATGATTAATAATTAGAGTACTAATTACTAATGTTTATTTAGTGACTATTATCATAGTTTTCACACAAAAAAACACGTTAAGAGGAGATTGAGATCAAGCTAGAACTGTATTGATTCTCTTTAGCATGTATTATATATATATATATAATCCGTGTTCAAAAACTATCCCTCTGGCGGATGTATATGGATCAAAACACACTAGTAATCCCTTTAAAGTTTCTGGGCCTTAAGACGTGACGACTGTTCCCACCAGATGGCTATTACAAGCTAATCAACCAGTGACACCAACCTCTGAAGGTGTGAAAACTTCCGGTGAACTTTTAATGATGGCGTACATGGAATTAGCCACACTAAATCCATGTTCCCAGTTGTGGTACGGTACTCTTCGATAGTTCTTCCTCACTGTTAGGGTGAATCGAATCAAACAGTCCTGATCGAACCTGTCAGAACCAACAACAGATCTTAACAAACGAACGGAGTGCGCGGTAATAGCATATTGTTAAGTACAAGAGAACCAACAATAGATCTTAACAAACGAACACAGTGCGCGGTAATAGCATATTGTTAAGTACAAGAGAACCAACAACAGATCTTAACAAACGAACACAGTGCGCGGTAATAGCATATTGTTAACTACAAGAGAACCAACAACAGATCTTAACAAATGAACACGGTGCTCGGTAATAGCATATTGTTTACTACAAGAGAACCAATAACAGATCTTAACAAACGAACACGGTGCTCGGTAATAGCATATTGTTTACTACAAGAGAACCAATAACAGATCTTAACAAATGAACACAGTGCGCGGTAATAGCATATTGTTAAGTACAAGAGAACCAACAACAGACCTTAACAAACGAACGCAGTGCGCGGTAATAGCATATTGTTAACTACAAGAGAACCAATAACAGATCTTAACAAATGAACACGGTGCTCGGTAATAGCATATTGTTTACTACAAGAGAACCAATAACACATCTTAACAAACGAACGCAGTGCGCGGTATGCTATTACCGCGCACTGCGTTCGTTTGTTAAGATCTGTTATTGGTTCTCTTGTAGTAAACAATATGCTATTATTTTATATATTTATAGTATCTATTACAAATAGAAAAAACAACTAAAATCAAACTTTAAGCTGATAATGTCGTTATCAGTAGTGGAATCAAACTTTAAGCTGATAGTGTCGTTATCAGTAGTCGAATCAAACTTTAAGCTGATAGTGTCGTTATCAGTAGTGGAATCAAACTTTAAACTGATAGTGTCGTTATCAGTAGTGGAATCAAACTTTAAACTGATAGTGTCGTTATTAGTAGTGGAATCAAACTTTAAACTGATAGTGTCGTTATCAGTAGTGGAATCAAACTCATAGTGTTTCGGGAGTACAATACTCATCTTAAGATTGTTAAAACCGATCTTATCAAAGGTTTAACGCCATATTGCGGTATCGTATATCTCCATACTCACCTCTGAAGCCCGAAAAGATCAATGAACATATATATGGCGGCAGAAACTTTCTGCTCAGAATCCAGAGAAAACGGAGAAAAGTGGAATCTGTTCAAGAAATGAATGAAACATGTTACAAACGGAATTATTTAATTAATAACGTATGTTAGCTATCTATAAACTAGACGTTTAGCCACAGTAGGTGGTTAAGTAGTTACAAAAACAGTGACAACTACAATAGGTGTTTAAGACGGTCACAGCTGTAACAGATGTTTAAGACGGTCACGGTTATACTAAATGTTTAGGATGGCCACAGCTGTAACAGATGTTTAAGACGGTAACAGTTATACTAGATGTTTAAGATGGTCACAGCTGTAACAGATGTTTAAGACGGCCACAGTTATACTAAATGTTTAAGATGGCCACAGCTGTAACAGATGTTTAAGACGATAACAGTTATACTAGATGTTTAAGATGGTCACAGCTGTAACAGATGTTTAAGACGGCCACAGTTAAGACGGTAACAGTTATACTGGATGTTTAAGACGGTCACAGCTGTAACAGATATTTAAGACGGTCATAATTATACTAGATGTTAAGACGGTCATAATTATACTAGATGTTAAGACGGTCATAATTATACTAGATGTTAAGACGGTCATAGTTATACTAGATGTTAAGACGGTCATAATTATACTAGATGTTTAAGACGGTCATAATTATACTAGATGTTTAAGACGGTCATAATTATACTAGATGTTAAGACGGTCATAGTTATACTAGATGTTTAAGACGGTCATAGAAGAACAAAAGGTATAAACTTGAAACAAGATGAATTTTTTAGAAAAAGAAAATTCGGAAACTCAACGACAATAGTTGTTAGAATTGATGTACGTATGGCGTTCAACGACCAATAGTTGTTAGAATTGAGGTACGTATGGCGTTCAACGACAATAGTTGTTAGAACTGATGTACGTATGACGTTCAACGACCAATAGTTGTTAGAATTGAGGTACGTATGGCGTTCAACGACCAACAGTTGTTAGAATTGAGGTACGTATGGCGTTCAACGACCAATAGTTAGAACTGATGTACGTATGACGTTCAACGACCAATAGTTGTTAGAACTGATGTACGTATGACGTTCAACGACCAATAGTTGTTAGAACTGAGGTACGTATGGCGTTCAACGACCAATAGTTGTTAGAACTGATGTACGTATGGCGTTCAACGACCAATAGTTGTTAGAATTGAGGTACGTATGACGTTCAACGACCAATAGTTGTTAGAATTGAGGTACGTATGACGTTCAACGACCAATAGTTGTTAGAATTGAGGTACGTATGACGTTCAACGACAATAGTTGTTAGAATTGAGGTATAAAGAATCTTATTTCTTTACACGCATATGATAAGTACTAAGGTTATGATATTTAAACAAACTTACCCGTTAGAAAACGTTGGCTATATTTCTTGTTTTCTCTATATTATTACACTACTGATGACGTCAGAGAGGTCAGTAAATAGCAAACAAATACAGGAAAACTTACTCGACCAACGACTGCGCGCTTGGTAAAGGAGGAGAATGCTTAATCTCGTTGACTTCCATTTCCGTGCACGTGCTATGGTAAGATAGAACTTCTAGCGCCACCTTGTATTTCTGTTCGGAACGACGTATTTTATCGTACAACTGGAAAGCAAAACGTAATCAACTGTTTAATTAACTGTTACCTTTAAACAAAAAAAAATAATATAATTATTATATATATATATATATATAGTTATTTGCGTATTTTAAAATATATTTTTGTTATTTTGTTTTTATGGCAAAAACCACTATATAAGAATATCCGTTGCTGTCCCTAATTTTGAACTACTGGTCAGATGGAAAGAAGCCAGTTATCAGCACCCTAAACCCTCTATTCACGTTAAGGAAGTGATTATTACTATTATAACGCACCCACAGGATATCAGAGAGTGGGGAATAGTTTCTGGTATCGCACAGTTTCGAACCCGGTTCGCCAAAATCTACCACCTACCATCGACGCTAAGGAATTGACTATTACTCTTATAACGCACCCACTGCATACTCTTTGGCTACCTCTTACCAATGAAAAAGGTGGGATTCATCATCACATTATAACGCTCCCACGCCTGAAAAGAGCGAGCACGTTCGGTGACAGGATTCAAACTTGCGACTCACAGATTGCGAGTCGAGCGCCCCCTAACCACCAGCATCAAACTTTTATTTTCGTTTATACGTTCCAAGAGATTTTAAGCTTGTTTAACGAGCCCTAGCTTGACACGAAACTTTATCAGAAGTGACATATTTTCGAGCCCTACCTTGGCATGATGAAGAGCGAGTCCACAATAAGTAGCAAACGTGGCAAAGGCTTCTTCGTCAGCTTTCGTGAAAGGTCCACTTTCTTTGTTGACCATCTGAACGACTCCGATGACACTGAAATAAGGTAGACAACCAAGCTGTTCATGCTCAGGCAAACTCTTTACACCTACCCCACTGTGAACAAGGACTAAACTTTACACGTACCCCACTAGACAAGGACTAAACTTTAGTTTACACCTACACCACTGTGAACAAGGACTAAACTTTACACCTACACCTCACTGGACAAGGACTAAACTTTAGTTTACACCTACACCACTGTGAACAAGGACTAAACTTTACACCTACCCCACTGGACAAGAACTAAACTTTAGTTCACACGTACCTCACTGGACAAGGACTAAACTTTAGTTTACACCTACACCACTGTGAACAAGGACTAAACTTTACACCTACCCCACTGGACAAGAACTAAACTTTAGTTCACACGTACCTCACTGGACACGGACTAAACTTTAGTTTACACCTACACCACTGTGAACAAGGACTAAACTTTACACGTACCCCACTGGACAAGGACTAAACTTTACTTTACACCTACCCCACTGTAAACAAGTACTAAACTTTACTTTACACTTACACCACTGTGAACAAGGACTAAACTTCACTTTACACCTACACCACTGTGAACAAGGGCTAAACTTTACACCTACCCCACTGTAAACAAGTACTAAAATTTACTTTACACCTACCCCACTGTAAACAAGTACTAAAATTTACTTTACACCTACACCACTGTGAACAAGGACTAAACTTTACTTTACACCTACACCACTGTGAACAAGGACTGAACTTTACTTTACACCTACCCCACTGTAAACAAGAACTAAACTTTACTTTACACCTACCCCACTGTAAACAAGAACTAAACTTTACTTTACACCTACCCCACTGTAAACAAGAACTAAACTTTACTTTACACCTACCCCACTGTAAACAAGAACTAAACTTTAGTTTACACCTACACCACTAGACAAGAACAAAACTTTACTTTACACCTACCCCACTGGACAAGAACTAAACTTTAGCTCACACCTACTCCACTGGACAAGAACTAAACTTTAGTTTACACCTACACCACTAGACAAGAACAAAACTTTACTTTACGCCTACCCCACTGGACAAGAACTAAACTTTAGCTCACACCTACTCCACTGGACAAGAACTAAACTTTAGTTTACACCT
>NW_013676140.1:0-3272 GCF_000517525.1 Limulus polyphemus
GTAGATGAAACTAACATGTGTTTTACACGTAGATGAAACTAACATGTGTTTTACACGTAGATGAAACCTAACATGTGTGTGTACACGTAGGTAAAATCTAACATGTGTTGTACACTTAGATGAAACTTAACTCGTATTGTACACGTAGGTAAAACCTAACATGTGTTGTACACGTAGGTAAAACCTAACATGTGTTGTACATGTAGATGAAAATATAACTCGTATTGTACATGTAAGTGAAACCTAACATGTGTTGTACACCTAGATGAAACTTAACTCGTATTGTACATGTAAGTGAAACCTAACATGTGTTGTACACGTAGATGAATCTAACATGTGTGTATACGTAGGTAAAATCTAACATGTGTTGTACACGTAGATGAAACTGAACTCGTATCAATATCATACACACTAATGTGTAACATCAGAATCAGGAATTCACAAAGATCAAATTCTGATTACATGTAACTTTCCAAAGACGTACACCAAGTTACTAATTTAGTAGCTAATCAGTTTCCAACCGTGATAACCTTGAGTTTCACGTACAAGTACAACGCATGTAAGGTTTCATCTACGTGCACAGCACATGTTATGTTTCACTTACATGTACAAAGGAATTCACAAGGATCATATCATACACACTAATGTGTAACATCAGAATCAGGAATTCACAAGGAACACTAATGTGTAACATCAGAATCCAAGGATCAATATCATACTGAATTTTTCAACTCTATCATGTGCACAAATCGGCGATTATGGAAGACAATCTTATTGAAATTTGACAATAAAAACGTTTGAGTCTTATACTTTATAAAAGATAATATTTTCCGATTATAATAATAATAGCCGTTTTTTGAGGCATCCATAGTGTTAAGTGACTTTATAGGAGTCATTTTTCAGCCTTATTTATACACGATAACTTCTGAAGGCAAGTTCTATTCTGGGTTGTAAATCTGTGAACAAACACATTTTAAAGAACTGTTCAGCACGAGGTTTGAGAATAACCTAGGGGCACGACGACTGTCTCACTGTAATGTGTGAACAGCCAGTTTTCTCCCACCACCAGCGTTCATCTATTTCCCGATAAGACCTGACATCAAGAACCATTAAGCGGTTCAAGGCAAGACACGAGATGTCGTCCTATAGATTCCGTTGCCAGATATGTCAGATGATAAAGAAAACTGCAGACGTCACTTTAGCCGTTGGACGTGTCGCAGGAGCACGACCTCGCGTGCTCATTTACAAATACAGTCTCACGGACTACGACCACTCCTGTTTTGTTATATCCGGCTTTTGTTCCCTCGAAGAAAAACGTACACACGGCCACGGTGAGGCCTAATGTGAGATTCGTATTTATAGAAAATATACCAAGACTATCTACCGTCGCCCCTAACACCAACAATCGACACTGTCACTCTTATAACGCACCCACAGCTTAAAGTGCGGGGAAGATTTTGCGGTATTGCACGGGTTCGAACCCCGATTTCAAGCTCCGAAATTCAGAGCTTTCTTTACCACAAGGCCAATCCCTGACAGTCTGGACTTTAACACACGACTTTCCGAACTCTGTGCAACCAGTCCCTCAGGAGCTCAAGTGATTTCCTATTAATTTAAACTTGGTTCGTTTCGGCTTCATGAACCAGTTTGTCCTATATAAATAACTCAATTGTAAAGATCGTGAGTAAAAACAGAACTAAAATGTGATTCTGTACACTGATATAATGAAGATCCGTGAGTGTTAGGCTTAAAACAATCACACTAACTGTATAGGGACATTAATGTTTGGTTTCACAGTAAGCCTATTGTACATGCTGGTTTTAAGGCGCCTCTAGTGGCCAAAATGAGCTACTCACAATGCAACATTTTCAGTCTCCATAGTTACGCCTATATACTTTATATTCTTTACGCAGACAGGAATGTAGGATTTAACCATTTTATTAGCTCTCGTGGCGTTACCTGATGACAAATGTGAAATTTATCATAACAAGTTGGTTTAGTTTTCACTAAAAAAAAAGTTACAGACGGTTTCCAAAGATGAGTATTTCTGGTATTATCTAGAAACCGAGGGTTCGATTCGCCACAATGGACAGAGCGTAGATAGTGTGATTTTTGTTTAACCTCTTTTATATGTTTATTGTTATTAGGTTTTGTTTAACCTCTTTTACATGTTTCTTGTTATTAGTTTCTGTTTAACTTCTTTTATATGTTTATTGTTATTAGGTTTTGTTTAACCTCTTTTATATGTTTCTTGTTAGTTTCTGTTTAACCTCTTTTACATGTTTCTTGTTATAAGTATCTGTTTAACATATTTTATATGTTTCTTGTTGTTAGTTTCTGTTTAACCTCTTTTATATGTTTCTTGTTGTTAGTTTCTGTTTAACCTCTTTTATATGTTTCTTGTTATTAGTTTCTGTTTAACCTCTTTTATATGTTTCTTGTTGTTAGTTTCTGTTTAACCTCTTTTATATGTTTCTTGTTGTTAGTTTTTGTTTAACCTCTTATGCTAACAATGTTCACAGTGGACATATCAAGTACAACATAACTTTGAGAATGACAAAGAGAGAAAAGTTTTTTGAAGCAAGACACCTATGTGATTTTTCTTGACCACGTGCGATGTGAAACCCGCAGATGTTCAGAACAAAGAATGAATCTCGAACCAATATTATAAACCTACAGAAAAAAGAAACTTATGTATGATATATTCATGTATCTCAACATGAAAATAGTTGTGCATGTTTAACTCTGGAATTATCGACTTGGTTTTATATTTTATATTTTTACCTGTTTCAACATTTACGGCAAAGAACTGACCAACAAACGAAGCTGAAAGAAGTCAGTACATAAACATTTTAGAAAAACGTGTAAGAAGTCAGTACATAAACATTTTAGAAAAACGTGTAAGAAGTCAGTAAATAAACAGTTTAGAAAAACGTGTAAGAAGTCAGTACATAAACATTTTAGAAAAACGTGTAAGAAGTCAGTACATAAACATTTTAGAAAAACGTGTAAGAAGTCAGTACATAAACAGTTTAGAAAAACGTGTAAGAAGTCAGTATATAAACGGTTTAGAAAAACGTGTAAGAAGTCAGTACATAAACAGTTTAGAAAAACGTGTAAGAAGTCAGTACATAAACAGTTTAAAAAAACGTGTATCGGCTCGGTATGGCCGGGTGGTTAGGACGCTCGACACACAATCTGAGGGTCGCGGGTTCAAATTCCCATCCCACCAAACATGCTCGCCCTTTCAGCCGTGGGGGCGTTATAATGTG
>NW_013676140.1:3621-7444 GCF_000517525.1 Limulus polyphemus
TCTAGTCTTACACTGCTAAATTAGGGACGGCTAGCGCAGATAGCCCTCGTGTAGCTTTGCTCGAAATTCAAAAACAAAACAAAAAACGTGTAAGAAGTCAGTACATAAACAGTTTAGAAAAACGTGTAAACTCGATAGGGTCCATATTCTTGGGTTAATAGAACACTTAAAATATATATAAATGAAACCGAAGGTTGGGATAAGTTCAGACATATAAAGCCTGTAATGTAAGGTATACAACTCGGGGGGGGGGGTAGTTCAGGCATATAAGGCCTGTAATGCAAGGTCAACGACCCGGGGGGATAGATTCAGGCATATAAGGCCTGTAACGTAAAGTAAATGTTCCGTTGGGATAAGTTCAGACATATAAGGCCTGTAATGTAAGGTAAACAACCGGGTGGGGGTGGTTAAATTCAGATATATAAAGTTTATAACACAAGGTAAACGACCCAGGGGGATAGATTCAGACATATAAAGCCTGTAAAACAAGGTAAACGACCGGGTGTGGGTGGGGTGGGGGTTAAATTCAGACATATAAAGTTTATAACACAAGGTAAACGACCCAGGGGGGATAAATTCAGCCTGTAAAGCAAGGTAAGCATTTAAAAACCTAGACGTCTGTGTGATGTGTAAAAGTGTTTTCAGTTACTGAGAGATAAAAGAAACACAGATTAGCTGAGATAAGATAATGCGTGTAAGGTAATCTCATATGAATAAATAGACAAACAACTCTGAATTAAAGGTCAATATTTACCTCAAGCGAAAACTGACTGAGTCGTGTTTGCTAGCTGGTTCTGATGTTCCACTTTTAAAAGAGCAGTGGGGTCAAGAGAAGTTAACTTCTGTTTACACGTGCGATTTGTGAATCACTTGGATTGAAAGGGTCGGAAACGGGTAAGACATTTTGAAACAATAACGAATCCGTTTCGTGACATGCCATGCGTACGTCGACCTCTTGTTCTTCCACAACGTTTATGACGACATCAAAGTTTTGAATTGTTTCGGAGATTTCCATCCGTGTGGACACTGTGTCGTTGAACAGAACTACGTGTTTATATTCTTTTGGGCACATTTAATGTATATTATGTCTGTATGTCTGTACATATATATATACTTGGCTTGGCAGGAATTTAGATTTTAATCTTTCAGGCTCCAATGGAATTAGGGTCTGAAAAATAACCCGGGAAACTTTGGTTTCTCTTCACCCATATATATATATTGACTTATCAACATTGTTTGATTATTTTGGATATATATAAGGGGAACTTATCAAAATTGTTTGATTATTTTGGATATATATAAGGGAGACTTATCAAAATTGTTTGATTATTTTGGATATATTATAAGGGAGACTTAACAAAATTGTTTGATTATTTTGGATATATATAAGGTGGACTTATCAAAATTGTTTGATTATTTTGGATATATTTAAGGGAGACTTATCAAAATTGTTTGATTATTTTGGATATATATATAAGGGGGACTTATCAAAATTGTTTGATTATTTTGGATATATATGAGGGGGACTTATCAACATTGTTTGATTATTTTGAATATATATGAGGGGGGACTTATCAAAATTGTTTGATTATTTTGCACTAGGAACATGAGTTGTTGTTGAAGTTTAAATATAAGACAATACCGAAACAGAAACCTAGTAACTCATTGACAGGTCAATACGTATAATACCGAAACCGGAACCTAGTAACTCATTGAAAGGTTAATACCTACAATACCGAAACCAAAACCTAGTAACCCATTGAAAGGTCAATACCTACAATACCGAAACCAAAACCTAGTAACCCATTGAAAGGTCAATACGTATAACACCGAAGTCGAAACCTAGTAACTCATTGAAAGGTCAATACGTATAACACCGAAACCAAAACCTAGTAACCCATTGAAAGGTCAATACGTATAACACCGAAACCGAAACATAGTAACTCATTGAAAGGTCAATACCTACAATACCGAAACCGAACAACCTTATTGTTTTCAATGAATAAAGTGAAGTAATGAATGCTATTGGCTATAAAAACCAATTTTGGTCTGAAACCGAAACAAGATAGTTTTTCCATTTCTTAATAAAGAAATGAATAAATGAGGTTGAAATATTTAGTTAATCATTCATTGGAAGTGATACAAAGTGGGACTTACAACGCTAGAATCCGGGTTTCGATACCCGTGGTGGGCAGAGCACAGATAGCCCTTTGTGTAGCCTTGTGCTTAACTACAAACAAACAAACCCTCACCTAAGTGACTCAGCGGTAAGTCTGCAGACTTACGACACTAAAATTTGGGTTTCGATACTCGTGGTGGGTAGATCACATATAGCTCATCGTGTAGCTTTGCGCGAAATTCAAACACACAAACAATAGTCGTGGTGGGCAGATCACATATAGCTTATCGTGTAGCTTTGCGCGAAATTCGAACAAACAGACAATAGTCGTGGTGGGCAGATCACATATAGCTTATCGTGTAGCTTTGCCGCTAACAACAGCGAAGCGAAAGGAATGCGTTTATATGTTGTCGCATTAAATCACTCACATCCTATTAGTGAATAATAATAATAATAACGAAACGATAAACAAAAAACGATTCGTTTTTACGTCGCCAAGTCCAGTGGCATCAATTATTTTCGTCGTAACATTACAGAAAGATAACGAGTTGATTATCGTCATCCACGTTCTGCACACTGCTACTGTATTACTCTTGGCATGTACTTTCTTCATTCGCTATACCCTCGTTTGACAGAGACGATAAGTAACGATCTAAAGTGGTGCGTTTAAGATTAATTAATTTCTTTTTATTGATTGGTTGATTACGACTAGAACGGTCCAATTAGCAGTTAACAACTTTCAGCTACTCTTTTGAGAAAGACCGAGAATGATTAGCAGATTCTAAAAAATGAATTAGACGACCCAAACATTCGATGTTCGTGATTTCCTGATAACAACCAAGTTCGAATTCCTTTTTTTATGATGATATAAATTTTACATTTTATCCCAGTTTTAGGAAATTATTGGAAATATTGTAAAATAAAGTGTAATTTGATTAACGTGAATCAGTTTCTCAAAAAATGTGTTACAATTAAATATAACCTCCTTTTTTATATTATGTTAAAACTAATCCTAATCTGTTATTGATGTAATCCATATTTGAGATGTCTCATTTATTTGTGGTATATATATTAGATGCTGTCTAAGCCTAATCCTTTTTTTTTATATACATTTTGCTGTCTAAGCCTTCTTTTTATGCATTAGATCTGTCTAAGCCTAATTTGTTCCTTTGTTTTTATATACATTTTGCTGTCTAAGCCTTTTTTTATACATTAGATCTGTCTAAGCCTAATTTGTTCCTTTGTTTTTATATACATTTTGCTGTCTAAGCCTTTTTTTTATACATTAGATCTGTCTAAGCCTAATTTGTTCCTTTGTTATACAATAGATGCTGTCTAAGCCTAACATGTTATTAACATACACTATTCTAAGAACCCATGTGTGAAAGCAAAAAAGAATATTTTAAATTTTTTACCTTCAAAGGCCTCACTACATTTGTCATATCCAGTGCCGACGAGGACTTTCGCTAAATACTAGGGTAAATCAAGCCAGTTAGGATACAAGAGACATAGTACTACTCTAGACGCTATGTATATCGTCAGTTTTCATAAGCAACAACTATTATGGTGTGAACCAAAGTACCGTATTTTTCGGAATATAAGACGCACCGGTATATACGACCCACCCTTATTTTGGAGACAAAGTTCTGGGGAAAAAAAAGCTACAGTCGCATTTGAAAGATTTTTATTGAACAAAAATTCAAT
>NW_013676140.1:8269-12124 GCF_000517525.1 Limulus polyphemus
TAAACATCCATTAGATGATTGTGACGTAGTCTAAACATCCCCTAAATGATTGTGACGTAGTCTAAACATCCCTTAGATGATTGTGACGTAGTCTAAACATCCCCTAAATGATTGTGACGTAGTCTAAACATCCCTTAGATGATTGTGACGTAGTCTAAACATCCCCTAGATGATTGTGACGTAGTCTAAACATCCCTTAGATAAGTGTGACGTAGTCTAAACATCCCCTAGATGATTGTGACGTAGTGTAAACATCCCCTAGATGATTGTGACCTAGTCTAAACATCCCTTAGATGATTGTGACGTAGTCTAAACATCCACTAGATGAGTGTGACGTAGTCTAAACATCCACTAGATGAGTGTGACGTAGTCTAAACATCCCCTAGATGAGTGTGACGTAGTTGTACATTCAAAATGTTTTAAGATCTCAGCAAGAACCGATAACAAACAGAACCTTCTGATAAAAAAGGCCTTGCTCATACACAAACGTAGGCCTGAGATTAACCAAGTGAGTTTCATATATATAAATTACTTTTAGTACCATAACTTGTGTTTATCAACATTTTTATTAGACATCATAAATAAAAGGTTTGTCTGTCTGGTAGTTTTAACAGCACAAATATAATAAATAAAATGTTTCGTTGAGCAGGAGTTGGTAAATATGATAAATTCACGAACAGAATGTATCTCATCAACACGTTTCTTCTTTCAAATGACAAATATGATGAAAACAAAGATGAGTCGGGTGATCCAGCCGTTTAATAAGTTACAGCTTGGCTGACACATTAGTGGAAGTTCAGAGGGCTGATTGATTTAGTTTTACCTTAGCTTCAAGACTTCATTCATATACCAACGTCACTACGTCTCATTTGACTAGCTTATACTGATGTCAGTGTCTTTACTAACTAGTTTATACCGATGTCAGTGTCTTTACTAACTAGCTTATACCGATGTCAGTGTCTTTACTAACTAATTTATACTGATGTCAGTGTCTTTACTAACTAGTTTATACCGATGTCAGTGTCTTTACTAACTAGCTTATACCGATGTCAGTGTCTTTACTAACTAGTTTATACCGATGTCAGTGTCTTTACTAACTAGTTTATACCGATGTCAGTGTCTTTACTAACTAGTTTATACCGATGTCAGTGTCTACTAACTAGCTTATACTGATGTCAGTGTCTTTACTAATTAGTTTAGTATAAGCTAGTTAGTAGACACTGACATCGGTATAAACTAGTTTGTAAAGACACTGACATCGGTATAAACTAGTTAGTAAAGACACAGACATCAGTATAGATGAGTACAGACGTTCTGACATCGGTATAAACTAGTTAGTAAAGACACTGACATCGGTATAAACTAGTTAGTAAAGACACAGACATCAGTATAGATGAGTACAGACGTTCTGACAGCAGTATAAACTAGTTAGTAAAGACACTGACATCAGTATAGATGAGTACAGACGTTCTGACAGCAGTATGATGTCAGTGTCTACTAACTAGTTTATACTGATGTCAGAACGTCTGTACTCATCTATACCGATGTCAGTGTCTTTACTAACTAGTTTATACCGATGTCAGAACGTCTGTACTCATCTATACCGATGTCAGTGTCTTTACAAACTAGTTTATACCGATGTCAGTGTCTTTACTAACTAGTTTATACCGGTGTCAGTGTCTTTACTAACTAGTTTATACCGATGTCAGTGTCTACTAACTAGTTTATACCGGTGTCAGTGTCTACTAACTAGTTTATACCGATGTCAGTGTCTTTACTAACTAGTTTATACCGACGTCAGTATTTTCCAGTTTCTTCTCTAATCTCGTTCTCAGCTTCCACACTTTCATCATCTCTCCCCCTTTATTCCAGAGAAATTGTTTTCCTGATCATTTATTCCGTCGGATCTACAGCAACGTTCCACTTTGTGTGTGAACTACAGAGAGGACACTCTGGAGAGTGTCAGGGCACTTTGGAAAACAATTGAGTAATATCTAAGCAGATCTTTATATTTCACTTACGTTCCTTTCATGTGCCTACGTATTTAACTGTTTATTATAAGTTAATCACTCCAAGCAAGCACCCGGAAAGGTCACGTGATTCTTATCACCTACTGTGAATCAGACGATCTGAACTTTGCTTCTAGAGCTGAGAAAGATCTAGTTGTCGTATGAGTTTAAAATTCTTTTGCTACACGCTGTTCACGTGGCAGACTGAGATCCTCCGATTTTAATACCTCGACTGACATACTGTCTATAAAGTAAACCAAGCTTAGGCAAATTTTCCCGAAGCGATGACGTCCATTGTGCCGCTAATGGAGAATTTACTAACGAGAGTATAACAAAACGGCTTGCCCGCACACAGGTAGACAAGTCACCGCTGATTATAGAGCACCAGCCGCGTCACGCCCCTAGTAGGTACCCTGGCGTCACGCTAGTAGCTAGCCCTAGCTTTTAACCACTTAGCTATAATCTGTACTCTAGGTTGAATGTAAGGCTATGTCTTAATCATCTATTTAACGAAGAGGCGTCATAGACCCAGAAAAACGCTGCGGTACCCCCCACCCCCTGAGGGATTGGGCAGTTCTACTCAGGCCCCTCTACTCTCGAACACTGCAACAGTCAGCACATACGCAGCCAGTCCTCAGATGGAGGACAGGTCGTGTCGTCAGAAGCACGTGGTCACCCGAGGAGACAACTTCGCTCGCTACTAGTGCTGCCTCTGTTTCCAGGTGGTTTTGAAGTGTGACCAGTAAATAAATTCTCACGGGACTTGAAAAGCAAAACAAGGAGATGTTTAGGTATCCTCAGCAAGAAGTGAAGTCAAACTTTAAGAGTTTAAAAAAGAAATTAATGCGGTCGTAGTTATTTCTTACTGGATGTTAGATAAGATAAAAACAAAACAATACTGTGTGATTCAGAAGGAGGAAGAATACCAGCCCTGTGAAATATTAATGATGTTCATCTTAGAATGAGGTATGAAGGTAACGTTGTTGTTAATTACACATGGAGTATATGTAGTTCTATATAATCTGTGTTGTTAATTATATATGGGAGTATATGTAGTTCTATATAACATGTGATGTTAATTACTCGTGGGAGTACATGTAGTTCTATATAACATGTGTTGTTAATTACACATGGGATTATATGTATGTAATTAACATCACATGTTATATAGAACTACATATACTCCCATGTGTAATTAACAACACAAGTTATATAGAACCATGGGAGTATATGTAGTTCTATATAACTTGTGATGTTAATTACACATGGGAGTATATGTAGTTCTATATAACATGTGATGTTAATTACACATGGGAGTATATGTAGTTCTATATAACATGTGTGTTAATTACATATGGGAGTACATGTAGTTCTATATAACATGTGTTGTTAATTACACATGGGAGTATATGTAGTTCTATATAACCTGTGTTGTTAATTACACATGGAGTATATGTAGTTCTATATAACTTGTGATGTTAATTACACATGCGAGTATATGTAGTTTTAAATAACTTGTGATGTTAACTACATATATAAGTATATATAGTACTAAACAGTTTACATGTTGTTAACTACATATATAAGTATACATAGTTCTAAACGGTTTAGATGTTGTTAACTACATATATAAGTATATCATAGTTCTAAACGGTTTAGATGTTGTTAACTACATATATAAGTATATATAGTACTAAACGGTTTAGATGTTGTTAACTACATATATAAGTATATATAGTACTAAACGGTTTAGATGTTGTTAACTACATATATAAGTATATACATAGTTCTAAACGGTTTAGATGTTGTTAACTACATATATAAGTATATATATATAGTACTAAAC
>NW_013676140.1:12858-18524 GCF_000517525.1 Limulus polyphemus
AAGGATCCACCTGGTAGATGGTAATCTTAGCACAAGGATCCACCTGGTAGATAGTAATCTTAGCACAAGGATCCATCTGGTAGATAGTAATCTTAGCACAAGGATCCACCTGGTAGATGGTAATCTTAACACAAGGATCCACCTGGTAGATAGTAATCTTAGCACAAGGATCCACCTGGTAGATAGTAATCTCAGCACAAGGATCCATCTGGTAGATAGTAATCTTAACACAAGGATCCACCTGGTAGGTAGTAATCTTAGCACAAGGATCCACCTAATAGATAGTAATCTTAACACAAGGATCCACCTGGTAGATAGTAATCTTAGCACAAGGATCCACCTGGTAGATAGTAATCTCAGCACAAGGATCCATCTGGTAGATAGTAATCTTAGCACAAGGATCCACCTAATAGATAGTAATCTTAGCACAAGGATTCACCTAATAGATAGTAATCTTAGCACAAGGATCCATCTGGTAGATAGTAATCTTAGCACAAGGATCCATTTGGTAGATAGTAATCTTAGCACAAGGATCCACCTGGTAAATAGTAATCTTAACACAAGGATCCATCTGGTAGATAGTTGTGCTAAGATTACTATCTACCAGGTGGATCCTTGTGTTAAGATTAATATAAACACAATAAACTATAAATGAACACACTAAATTACATATAAACACACTAAAATACATATAAACACAGTAAACTACATATAAACACAATAAACTACAAATGAACACAATAAACTACATATAAACACAATAAACTATAAATGAACACAATAAACTACATATAAACACACTAAAATACATATAAACACAGTAAACTACATATAAACACAATAAATTACATATAAACACACTAAAATACATATAAACACAGTAAACTACATATAAACACAATAAACTACATATAAACACACTAAACTACATATAAACACACTTTTATATAAGTTAAGTTATATGTATAGGTTTAGTTTTTATTAGGAAGACCAGTATTTAAATAGAAAGAAACTTTACACATGCGTCGTACTCACTTCTGTGTATAAAAACGAACAATTGTCTACACACACAGAAGAACAACCCTTGTTGATTGACTGGTTATCTGTAGTTCCTTCTCCACTACACTTCAGGATATAAACCATAACGTTATGTTATATTTTTATCTATTCTGTCGAAATCTTTTTTTACTCGTTCCCTCTGTTTCCTTGAGCCGGGCGTGGCCTATGTTTTTTATCATGTTGGACTGAAACTCCAAGGGTTGCATGGTTTGCGCTCCGCATTATAAAAGTAACTGTTAAAGTAACCTAATGGTGCTGACGATCTGAACTTCCTACCAGTCTATAGGCTAAGCCTAAATAGCCCCCGAGTAGCTTTGCGCGAATATGCGAAAACAAATAAACAAGACTTTCGTTCTTGCATTTGTAATGTTTTTTTGTTTTGTTAATTTTATACACGGGATTGTCAGCGCCTTGAAGGCACGTGACCTAAAGAGTCAGCTCAGATTTACAAGGACCCAATAGATCTGAGATTCGGTTTGAAAGATAACGTGTTATCTACTTCGAAACAAAGTTAGCCTTTATCTAATCAAGACTGACTACTACGTGTCAAGTTGCTTATGTGAAGCCAGACTGCTCATGTAATCCGAAACGTGATAATCCAGACGGTAGCTGTTAAGTTTACAGTGTACTAGAAAAACATGATTTTTAATTTTATATACACAAGATTGGGTTATATGAGTTTACACTTTATCTGCGTGTCTCGTGTCTGTAACAGTAGCTTAATTGTGAGGTTTTAGTCTGTTAATATTAACGAGGAATTTTTCGCGTATTTAGTTAATATTAGCAAGAGGTTATGACCTGGTCATTTAAACCTTTGTCTCTCAACGTCCAGCCCGGCCTGATCAGTTCTAATATGTAACGAAAGGACTCCTGGGCAGTGACTTCTGGTCTGAAATACTGTTTGTACACATTTGTGATTCAAAATTCGAAATGGACGAATTAAGAGGAACACGAACAAGAAATGCGCAGTTTACGTGATTTTTATTACATTATCCGTGTTTTATTATTTACTTTATTTAACAGTTTTACTTTAAAATAAATAAACTAAATAATATCACTTAATTAATAAACTTTTTTAAGATTACTTTTCGAGCAAACGTTCTTTGTCATGGATTGGTTAAGCCTAAGCTCGTCCAATTAAAGTTTTTGGTTTTAATTATTAGTATGCTTAATTAGTCATTAATTTTTAATTACCACGGCGTTTTGTTTTTTCCGAACTTGTATTCGGTTTTACTTTATAGTTTAATATAAATTTTCTTTTTATTCCAATTGAAATTAGTTTTTACAAAATTGTTTTTATTCTGTTTCAGAAGTTTAAGTCTTCAGACACCAACGGCTGGACATTATGATGCCACCTATCGGTAGAAAATTTTCACACCTATTGGCCAGTTTTTTAATACTTACCTCTTCGGCATTCACTCAAAGTAAGTATTGTTGACCAGTTTTAAAGGGAACTACAGCGTTGCCTAAAAAAAAGGATATTTTCTAATTTTAAAATCCAGTGACTCAGCGGTAAGTCTGAAAGGCCCATTACTCTAAAAAACAGATTTCGATACCTGTGGTGGGCACAGCACAGATAGCTCTTTGTGCAGTTTGTGCTTAACAACAAACAAACAAAGAAATCTCATCTAACTAGGCTTTTTTTTTTGGTATTGATTGTAATTAAGTACAACGCTACATATTATGCTAGTGTCGTAAGCCTACAAACTTACCGCTGAGCCGCTAGGGGGAGCAGTGTAGGCCAAAGCTGTGTGTATATCTAGAAAAACAAACTCTTTTCGTAAAATGAAAATAATCGTTTCTTTCTCATACAAACTAACAATACGTGAAAGGTGGCGCTGTGCAGGAAATTTGTTCGGATCATGACGTTGACGTTTGAATCGGTATTTAGGTCATTGTGGGAGGGGCAGGTACAATCGAGACTTCTTCCTATCGGATCATGATGCCTTTGTTTGTTTTGAAGTTTGCGCAAAGCTACACGAGGGCTCTCTGCGCTAGCCGTCCTTAAGGTAGCAGTGATAAGCTAGAGGTAAGGCAGCTAGTCAATACCACCCACCGCCAACTCTTGTGCTACTCTTTTACAAACGAATAGTGTGATTGACTGTCCCCTTATAGCGCATACACGGCTGAAAAAGATGGGCATGTCCGGTGAAGGGGATTCGAACCCGTGATCCTCAGATTGCGAGTCGAGCGTCTTAACCACCAGGCCTATCATGACGTCAGCGAAACAGCACCGTGCGTTACAGGCAGTCGCGAGAATTAACGAGTTTTGAACATGAGTATCTGAAATAGCCCAAGACTCTTATCGATATTAGACTTATAACGCTACATATCTATCTATGTCATACTCATCCGTCTGTCTGTTCATAAAAAAACTTTTGAATTTTTTTTTTGGGGGGGGAAGGTTAAAAAACAAAGGCGAAAAATATAGTTATAAGACAGGTGCATTGTAAAAAATTCCCGTTTGTTTTTTTTACCACAATATTTATTTCACGATTACAAACTCAATCTTATATTTCTAGTTGATTAACTCCCGTTAGTTCCTCATTTCTCCATTAAGACAATCCCTCGACGTAATAAATAAAACACTACTAAGTCAGGAAAGGAAACTTGCCTAGCGTTTCTTTACTTCTGGAGTAAAATAATTAAAAATCTTAACTAAAACAATATTTTGTTTTTGGCGTTATTCACTATTTTCCGTCGTCTTCAACAAAGATCCAGCAACTTTTTTCCTCTCTCTCTCTCTGGCACTCCTGGTCGAACAAAACCAGTTGATTCGACCTCGAAACTATCCTGTTTGATTTACGACAGTCTCGGAGATAAGGCTGACACATCACAGTCAAGTTCTAGTCTAGGTGGTACCTTGACTTCTCTGTAATTTACGAGGCTTTAAAACAAACAATAGTGTCTTTCCCTGCAAGTTGCTCGTTTTACGGGTTTTTACTCAATCAAAATTTCATTACTGTAGGCCTGATTTATTTTGGACAATATGAGAAAGTTTGATTTCATTACCAGCTATACTATAAAAGTCTGTAAGGTAAAATACTAATAGTGTAGCAAACTGTGATTTACGAGAAACTGTGATAGATAGTCAAGAAAAAAATCCAGTTTGTAGATTAAAGGTCAGAATAGATGGTCGAGAGATAAAATACATTTCAGTATACCAAAGGTCATGATAGATTGTCCACAGATAAGGTCTAGTTCAAATTATCGATCGGGATAGATGTTCCAGATATATAGTTTAGGTCACAAGGTTCTAGATCATGAGAGGTGGTCAAAAGATAAAATACAGTTCACTAATTAAAGGTTAAGGTAGGTGGTAAATTCATAAAATACAGTTAAGCAGACCAAAGGTCAAAATTGGTGGTCAAGATATAAAATACAGTTCACTAGGTTAAAGGTTAAGGTAGATAGTTAGAAATAAAATTCATTTTAAAAATTAGGGGGACAGGATAGGCGATCAGACATACACTTCAGGTGAGCAGGTTATACATCATAATAGGTAGTCAAGAGATAAAGTCACATTCGAAGTAGAATAAAAGGGGGAATGTCTATTCATTTCTAACAGAGAAAAATGATTCTTTATTCGTGTAATATTATTGAAAAATCTGTAGATTGTAATTTAACATTTTAAATGAATAATTTTAATGTTTTAATTGCTTATATCCTACAAAGAACAAATTTGAAAGTTTAGATGGCGTTTAAATCATCATATATTTCGCGTTTTTAAAATTTCACCATATCATAAAAATACATTGAATTTTAATTTTACGTATTTTAGGATATTTTAAC
This sequence comes from Limulus polyphemus, assembly GCF_000517525.1. Classification (NCBI taxonomy): domain Eukaryota; kingdom Metazoa; phylum Arthropoda; class Merostomata; order Xiphosura; family Limulidae; genus Limulus; species Limulus polyphemus. Next base: position 17,710 of record NW_013676140.1, read on the forward strand.
TAGCCCCCCCTTTTCAGGTACTCTTCGTCACCAAGTTTTCTTGGGAAAAGAACGTTCTTATTATACAGTAGGTGGCTCTTCTATCAGTACGGTAACGTTTCCGATATTCAATTAAAGTGATAGGCATAAAAACCTATTTCTGCCGAATTAACCGAATTTGGAAGCTCTACGGGTTCCAAAACTTGCAATAGACTCAACATATTAGCCTCAGTTCGAGAGTAATAACATCTTAGTGGTGGCACTAGAATAACTGACTTCACTTGTTCGGTACGCTGACATGCCACTCTGGGTTAACATGCTAAAGTCCTTTTTTTCAGAGAAGCTTTGAAAACCAGTTCTAAGCTACTACGGACAAGCGAGAGCGTGACTCAATCACTTACCTTATAGTGTTTAGTCTGGTCGATATACTGTATTCTAAAACAGTGCAGTTGGTGTCGAGAGTATTCTTCTTCCTCCTTTTACAAGGTGGATCCGTAGTTTACTGTGTTTATATGTATTTTAGTGTGTTTATATGTAGTTTATTGTGTTCATTTGTAGTTTAGTGTGTTTATATGTAGTTTAGTGTGTTTATATGTAGTTTATTGTGTTTATATGTAGTTTACTGTGTTTATATGTATTTTAGTGTGTTTATATGTAGTTTATTGTGTTCATTTATAGTTTATTGTGTTTATATGTAGTTTATTGTGTTCATTTGTAGTTTAGTGTGTTTATATGTAGTTTACTGTGTTTATATGTAGTTTAGTGTGTTTATATGTAGTTTAGTGTGTTCATTTGTAGTTTAGTGTGTTTATATGTAGTTTAGTGTGTTCATTTGT
>NW_013676141.1:0-7156 GCF_000517525.1 Limulus polyphemus
ATACATATTGTTAAATGTTGCCTTACATCCACTTCACAAATACATATAGTTAAATGTTGCCTTACATCCACTTCACAAATACATATTGTTAAATGTTGCCTTACATCCACTCCACAAATACATATTGTTAAATGTTGCCTTACATCCACTTCACAAATACATATTGTTAAATGTTGCCTTACATCCACTCCACAAATACATATTGTTAAATGTTGCCTTACATCCACTTCACAAATACATATAGTTAAATGTTGCCTTACATCCACTTTACACACAAGTACGATAGTTTTAGGATCGATTGTTCTTAACAACTTAACCAGTACAAATTACTGGACCTAGTAAACTGCTAAAGCAGGTGTGAGAAAGTACTATAAAGTTTACTTTTGGAAACAAAAATAAACGACTAATTCTGATGGGAAGGGATCTACTCAGTCTTTAGGGAAAAGAAGAGATTTGAACTGTAATAAGCTCGATGTAACAAGAACTCAGCTGAAGCACGATTTAGCCATGAAATAAACACGGCTTTCCACTCCTCCCTCCTGTCATTCCCATCTGTGTATTACTTTCACACCATTAGTTGCCAAGCTAGGAACGCCGTTTTGTTCCCATTATGGCGCTCTCCAGCCGCGTGCCATCCGGTGTCCATTTCTGTGGAACGCTACTTTGTTGAAGGGTCATTCGTTCTGGCAGCATTCCGGAGACCACTCCGTCAACATTGGTATCGAGCGCCGGAACGCCTACTGCTTGTCGAAATCATTTTCTCCATTACTCCAAAACGATTTTTGACGATCTTTGGATAGCAAGCATTTTCAACCTGAATTCACGTTCATAGACCGCCCTAAAATAGGTTTTATACGCACTAAACGTCAAACAGATTGCGCATTTTTTCCATGCTTGAGAACTCTGAAATGTGAGTTTTATGTAGTAACGCACACGATCATGATAATAATAGCGTTTTCTACGGAAAGCAATAAATGTATCGTGACAATATTAATTAGTCCGATAATCAAACAAAAAATGGATAAATATGAAAACATTTCGTACTAAAACTGTGTGTAGAATGAACGATTTAACCATGAAACGGCGTCAGAATTTTCCCTTCATTAAATCTACAAGGTTTGAGTTCCTGCTAACCATTATATACCACCGTCACAGCGTTTCTTACGAGAAGTAGAACTGAAACAGCTCCTTTTGTAAACATCTTTGAAGAGTATGAAATTAGGTTTATGCAGACCGTCCGTTTGCAGCTTTCACAAATAACACAAACACTGTTCATTGTATCATATAAATTATCAATAAATACTGGTCAAGTTATTCCTTATTACCCTTTAAAAACTTACTTGTGGCTGGTAGTCTAACGACAGGGATTAACACATTTCTCCTGATACCGTTTAAAAACTTACTTGTGGCTGGTAGTCTAACGACAGGGATTAACACATTTCTCCTGATACCGTTTAAAAACTTACTTGTGGCTGGTAGTCTAACGACAGGGATTAACACTAAAAGTTCTAGACTATAACCAATCATTATTAACAATATTACAACACTACAAGTGCTAGACTATAACCAATCATTATTAACGATTACTACAACACTACAAGTGTTCAAGCTCGTCAGCAGGAATGTTTTGTAGTAATTGTTAATAATGATTAGCTATAGTTAGTAACATATTTCTCATGAGGAGCTTGAGCACTTGTAGTTTTGTAGTCATTGTTAATAATGATTGGTTATAATTATTAACATATTCCTCATGAGGAGCTTGAATACTTCCATTTTTGTATTAGGTGTTAACATTGAACACTTCTAGGCTTCAAATGGTTAGACCTTAACTTTATTAGTTATTAACCTGTTTATACAGGTATACATATTTCTTATAGCAGCTGCTAGCTGCTGCTAATGAGCGTTAATTGACATCCTAATGAGAATATTGAACACTTCCATCACTGTAGTAGTTTTAGCGATTAATATCGGTGGTTATTAACGTATTCCTTATGAGGATCTTAGACACCTAGCGTCTTGAAGCAGGTACTAAAATATAGTTTTACTGTGCTATGCTGGATGGTTTCATTTTCTTATATGTCTGTATTTACTGACTAACTACCTACTACAAAACGTTAGTTTATTTTTTATAAGCACTTCTCTTTTTTAGACCCTCCTCCCCCTATTTAAAAATAATGTTTTCATTAAAGCACGCGACCAGTTTGGTAAAAATCAATGATGAATCACTCTCATTTTACACTTTTCGGAGATTGCTCTTATAAACTTAATTTTATAGATAAGAAAACCATGTTCATCCTAAACAAATAGACGACCTTAATCCAATGCTTGATGCGTCAATTATCTCACCAGAACGTGCTGACACCACCAAATGCTTTGTACAATTCAGCAAGAAACTTCATCCGCGCTGAAATCGACGTGAGACTTCGTGACGCGACTCAAGAACGTGATGAGAACCTACGTTTTTTTGTTCTTTTGTAAAGTGAATTAAAATAAAACCTAGAAAAAAGTTTATGCCTGCGTACGTAATTGATGTTTATGTAAACTACCTTTTGGAGACGTGATCTTAACATTATTTAAACACCTAAAAAACGCGTCTCAACAACTTAATTTTATGGTTGTTGCAAAAAAAAAAACGTTTTCAGCGTTTCTATCAATACCACATGGCTAACGAAGTTATTAAACAACAAAAATAGGATAACAAAAAAATGTTATTTAAAACACAGTAGTGGTTGCATCATTTAATGAAACATCTATGCGCTCTCACAACGCTAATCATTGTACAAGAAGTTTTAAACAAGCTTTTGGATTACTGTACAAACACTCATATAAGTAAGACAAGTTAATCAAGGATCGTGAACAGAATTTTTCAAGGATTCTACACAGTCACAATACTGTAAAATGATATATTTTTCAAACAATGTCTACGTTATCGTAATCCTAATATTCAACTACGAGAAGGGGTATGTCTGTTTATTATTTTATCGTGATATTTAATCCTTTCAGTGAAAGTAAATATGTTTAAACTAGAGGCTTACTAAAATTATTAACTTAAACTCACCTACAATTGTTCCCGAAACTAAAGTTCCCTAAAGTGTTTTTATAAATCTTTGCCTAAACGTTTCTAGAACAGGAAAATTTTTGAAAGTCTAATGCAATAAACGGTATGTATATTTACACATATAAATATATATATACATATACTGTTGAAAGATAATTCAAATGTGAACTCCCTTGCCAAACAAATAGAAACAATGAACACGCAAACACGGGAACGTTAAGTTGTCAAAAGAACTTGTAGAGCTAAACTATCCTACTGTATAGTTTGGATAAATTAATTACATTAAATAACTTTATCTTCATCATACGATCCGCGAAAACTATACAGCAAAACACCATTTGAAACTAATAGAAAAAAATACACATATAACGTATATACATCATTTGAAACTAATATAAAAAATACACATATAACGTATATACATCATTTGAAACTAATATAAAAAATACACATATAACGTATATACATCATTTGAAACTAATAGAAAAAATACACATATAACGTATATACATCATTTGAAACTAATAGAAAAAATACACATATAATGTATATACATCATTTGAAACTAATAGAAAAAATACACATATAACGTATATACAGCATTTGAAACTAATAGAAAAAAATACACATATAACGTATATACATCATTTGAAACTAATAGAAAAAATACACATATAACGTATATACAGCATTTGAAACTAATAGAAAAAATACACATATAACGTATATACACCATTTGAAACTAATAGAAGAAAATACATATAACGTATATACAGCATTTGAAACTAATAGAAAAAATACACATATAACGTATATACAGCATTTGAAACTAATATTAAAAATCAACATATAACGTATATACAGCATTTGAAACTAATATAAAAAATACACATATAACATATATACAGCATTTGAAACTAATAGAAAAAATACACATATAACGTATATACAGCATTTGAAACTAATATAAAAAATACACATATAACGTATATACAGCATTTGAAACTAATAGAAAAAATACACATATAACGTATATACAGCATTTGAAACTAATATAAAAAATACACATATAACGTATAAAATAGGAAGTTTCATAAGTCATTGGCTGTTACTGCATAAAAAAGCGATTGACATCTGTCTCTAATATATGTCACCTGGTGGCTTAGCGATAAGCATGAGGGCTTATAACGCTAGAAGTCGTTGCTCCATTCCCGCATATGTAGCGTATGTGTAGCTTTGCGCTTCAACAATGACAAAAAACAATCCCTGAGATAGAAGCGTTATAATAAGTATAACAAACAGAACTAATGCTAAGCAAAATGTGTAAAGCAAGTTTCATGATAACCAAGCAGTGTGAAATTAGTTGGAGTCAAAGATGAATACAACAACAAACACGTAGTTTAAAACGTAAAAAGTGATTAAATACAAACCCCAAAACATTCAAATTGTAATCTATTTGTTCGTTGATATTTTTAGTGCTACATGTATTGTATGCATCACAGGGAATCGAACGTCAGATTTTAACGTTGTGAGTCTGTAGACTAACTACTGTCTAGCCAGGGGACTCAACCTATTTGAAAAGATATAAACAAGTAATGTGTAATATTTAGATACATCAGTTTAGTGTAACATAGTTTTAGATAATATACAACTAATGTGAAAATACAAAAAAATACATTAATAGCAACTTGAGGTTATTGTTTGTAGACATTATTGTACATGAGTTTTTATTGCACAGTTGTTTTAAATAATTATGAACTATTATTTTCAACTTCAAGTTATTGTTTGTGGACATTATTGTACATGAGTTTTTATTGCACAGTTGTTTGTAATTAATTATAAACTATCATTTTCAACTTCAGGTTATTGTTTGTAAACATTATTGTCAAACTGTGAAATAATAACACATAATCGATCTGTAATTCACGTATTCGTTTTAAGTATTTCAAATTCATGATGCTTTTTTTAAAACCGACCTAACTATTGCATGTAACATTTACTTCAATTTAAAAAACAATTAGTGCGGTTTAGCGATAGGAAGCCTTTTCTAACTGAATGTTGAACAACGACATATTTAGACGAATTTTTATGATTCTCATCATAAGAAATTTTTCACAAAATCTAATATGGCCCGGCATGGCCGGTGCGCTCGACTCGCAATCTGAGGGTCGCGGGTTCGAATCCCCGTCACACCAAACGTGCTCGCCTTTTCAGCTGTGGGGCGTTATAATGTGACGATTAATCCCACTATTCGTTGGTAAAAGAATAGCCCAAGAGTTGGCGGTGGGTGGTGATGACTAGCTACCTTCCCGCTAGTCTTACGCTGCTAAATTAGGGACGGCTAGCACAGATAGCCCTCGTGTAGCTTTGCGCGAAATTAAAAAAAACCAAACAAACAAACAGGGATGCAAAATACATTCCCCCCAAAAAACAACAACAAACAAACAAAATTAGATTTATAGGAAATATCAATTTCTCATGTTCACCCTATAATCAGGGCTCACTGGAATATCTTTGACCTGTTTATAACGCATTTATCGGAAAATTGATCAATTAATTTTAGTTCGCAAATATAACACAATTTTTCACGTTATCTAATTACATAATTTTACCATTACATTGACTTTTAAACCAATTATTAAAATATGTATTAAATAACGTTTTAAAAGAAATAAACCAATACGAAATTCTGTAGTATAAAGAATGTTAAATGTTACAATGAAATGTTGATTTTGTTTAAATGAGGCTAAGTATATTAGTTTAGAAAACCTCGTACACGTTTATTAAATTTTCATGATTCAACGTTGATTACTTATTTTATTTGAAGGAGTTTTAATTATGGATAATGATAATGTCATTGATAAATATCTATTAGTCAGTATTTACTTGGATCAACACTGCACTGATCATTATCATCTGGATAAGGACTATCCAGGTCGATAATGAGACTTATTACTTTAATAATAATAGTTTGAGATTAGATGAAGGATATGTCTAAAGGGGACCCTGCATGGCCAGGTGGTTAGGGCGCTCGACTCACAATCTGTCGGTAGCGAGTTCGAATTCCCCTAACACTAAACATGCTCGCCCTTTCAGTCGTGGGGGCGTAATAACGTGACAGTCAATCCCACTATTCGATGGTAAACGAGTAGCCCAAGAGTTGGCGGTGGGTGGTGATGACTAGCTGCCTTCCCTCTAGTCTTACACTGCTAAATTAGGGACGGCTAGCGCAGATAGCCCTCGTGTAGCTTTGCGCGAAATCCATAACAACCAATGTCTAAAGGGTAATGCACCTATACTGACAATGTAAAGTGTTAACTAAGAAATAAAGAAACAGTCAACATTTTGGGTTAAAGTTACAATTGTTATTCATCTATTGTTTAGTGATGACCAACTTGGAGTTTTAGAACTGAAAGGACAAATCAAATATTTTGTGTTGATAGAAATCAGTAGGAACAAATTCACCGTTAATTTTTGATTTAAAAATCCTTGCTTATAAATAATTTCTACTTCCCTAAAACACTATATTATCATATATAAGTCTGTATATCGGTATATTAAAGATAGTTTATCAAATTTCATTTTACGAACTGAGTAAATGGAAGGTAAAGAAAACTAGCTTTAATCAAATATTTGATGTTAGTAATTTCCGTTGAGAGTTCTAACGAGAGAAATAAAGCATAAGAGTTGTATGTGGTAGAAAATAACATATTATGAAAAAAAATTAAAAGCTTAAATCAGCTGCTAAATTACTTTACAGTAACTAAGACTTTGGAACACTCTTTCATAATTCTGCAGACTTATTTTGAAAATGTTAAATAAATTAATCAAAACAGAATTTAATTAATTGCTAAAATACTTCAAGAATTAGCTGTGGAAAACACCATTGTTGACTGTATGCGAGAGTTCCAATACCTTTCTAGAAAACACCATTGTTGACTGTGTGCCAGAGTTCCAATACCTTTCTAGAAAACACCATTGTTGACTGTGTGCGATAGTTCCAATACCTTTCTATAAAACACCATTGTTGACTGTGTGCGAGAGTTCCAATACCTTTCTATAAAACACCATTGTTGACTGTGTGCGAGAGTTCTAATA